>NC_043962.1:14648124-14929854 GCF_902148855.1 Sphaeramia orbicularis
AAGCACTTTGGGTGTCTAGAAAAGCGCTGTATAAAATCCAGTCCCTCATTATTATTAATATTATTATTATTATTATTATTATTATTATTATTATTATTATTATTACACTGGGTTACAAAAAAATGTTTTTTGCAAGTTGTCTAGGTTTTTTCAACTGAATTAGGACCATTTTGCAGCGCTAAATCCAAAAATGACATCTGTTTTTCTCAATCAGGTCAGGTTTTTTTGCCAATTTGATTTTGAAAAATTTGATCTTCTCACAAAATATAATAATTAATACCAAAATAAGATTGGTAAGCACACTTTATGAAACTTGTGACTTGATTCCTGTTAGGTACGATGGTGTATTCACCGCAGATGTAGCAGAATATGTTAGGCTTATTTTTGCAAGATCTTCTAGTTGAAGCCATTTCATTCACCTGTAATATTAAAATAAAAACATTCATCATAAATTGGCAAAAGTAAAATCTTCAGAACTCGTTTATTGCAAGAAATATGAAAGAATTTTGTATCATATGATGTGAAAATGCCCATAAATGTAAGCAAAAATGTTAAAAAGCCAATATGTAGCATAGTTCAGAAAGTTGACCTGGTTGAGCAAAATTAATGTGATTTATGGATTCAGCACACCAAAATTATCCTAAATCAGCTCAAAAAACTTAAACAATAAATTTGTTGTTGACCAGTGTTATTTATGGTCAGAAGGAGAAACACACCTCCACCTTTAGAAAGATTGTATCAACAGGTTATAGATCAACAGACTGGATCAAAAAGCAGACCTTTTCTAGAAAGTGTTTGGTGGGATGAAAAAGGGAGATTGTGTAAATGTCTTATACCAGTGGAAAAAAAAAAAAACGGAATAAGGTGAAAATCAGTGCAGGTAAATGTAGTCAGTGTTTGTTCACAGTCCACACTAAAATATCCTGCATTTGTCCAAACCACCACTATGTGTAATTTAAACATTTCTACACCTAAAATACATTCCTATCATTTCCTAATACATGTGCATATCCTGAATATGAATTGGAGCGGATTATGCAAACTGCATATATTCATCTGTCTGACTCGGAGAAAAGGCGTTGGAGCATTATTCTAGCGCGTTACACCGAGGCTACGGCATTTTTATTAGTACTTAAACCAAACCACAGTCTATCTGAACCAAAGCACTGTTCACACCTGAACCTGAAAAACTAGAGGAGTCACATGTAAAGTCTGACGTCCAACAGAAAAAGATACAAACATAATGACATTAAGAGTATACATGTATACATGTACAGGTTTCACAAACACACACTGACAAGGTTTTATTCAGGCAACAGGGTTCAGTTCACCTTGGAAAAGAGATTTCATTATTGATACAATGGAATATACTATTTATACAGTGTAAATATGTATATAATACTGTATTTACATGTAGATCTAAAGTGTTTTGTCTGCACTTGGGTTTTGTAGTTGCTGTTGTCAACTGTGCAATTCCACAGGGTGGGATCTTTTCTTATCTACGTATTAGCTTATTTGTACCTTATTTTATCTAATTTGTACCTTACCTTATCTTATTTGTACCTTTTCTTACCTTATCTGTACCTTTCCTTATTTGTACCTTACCTTATTTGTACTTTATCTTATCTTATTTGCACTTTACCTTACCTTATTTGTACCTTATCTTATCTTACCACATCTTATTTGTACTTTACCTCACCTTATTTGTACCTTATCTTACCTTATCTTATTTGTACCTTATCTTACCTCATCTGTACCTTTCCTTATTTGTACATTATCTTATTTGTACCTTACCTTATCTTATTTGTACTTTATCTTATCTTACCTTATCTTATTTGTACTTTGCCTTATCTTATTTGTACTTTATCTTATCTTACCTTATCTTATTTGTACTTTGCCTTATCTTATTTGTACTTTATCTTATCTTACCTTACCTTATTTGTACTTTACCTTACCTTATTTGTACCTTATCTTATCTGTACCTTATCTTATCTTATTCGTACCTTACCTTATTTGTATCTTACCTTATTCATACCTTACCTTATTTGTACCTTACCTTATCTTATTTATATCTTATCCTATCTTATTCATACCTTATCTTATTTGTACCTTATCTCACCTTATCTTATATTAATTCATACCTTACCTTATCTTATTTGTATCTTTTCTTTTCTTTTCTTTCCTTGTCTTGTCTTGTCTTGTCTTGTCTTATCTTACCTTACCTTATCTTATCTATACCGTTTTCAGCCTCCAAAGACAAACCAGAGGTTTTTTTTTTTCATTTGACATGGATCCTGTTATTCTTCTCTTCGTGTTGAAAATACAATTATTTCCCGTAGTTTTTTTTTTTTTTTTTTTTTTTTTAATGTGTGTTAGATGTGACAGGTGAGACAAGTGAATTTCTATCCAAGCATCAAATAAAACTGCGATGCCTATTTATGCCGATACCGACCGAGATAATTCCACTCCTATAAAGTGTGAACATTATTTCTACTTCACAGAGCATCTCTTTTGTGCTGAAATAATAAGATATTAGCTGGATGTGAAGTCTCCAGACAAGTATAAATCCACCTCATTGATTCCTGAGTTGAATTTTCTTCTGTATTCTTTCTCAACACCTCGGTCTCAGGGTATGCGACGCCTGGTTTACGTTTTATTGTTCACGTTCTGTATAAGTAGCTGTCGGCTTTAATGAATCCAATCGGCTTTCATCAAAAACTCCCCGTGCTTTTACAAGCTACTTTAACAAGCATTGACTTTTAACACCCTTATTGTCCGTCTTTGTTACACGCGTATCGTTTTCCCGCTCACATCAGCACATACTGGATCTGTCGGAGTTCTATTCCCGCACTTACTTGCATTTTAACTCAATTCTGTGATCGGTAACTTTAACATGTGCACATTTAGAAGACGAACAGCACTTTCTCTGTTGAATAAAACCCTTAAGACTCAACATAATAGATCACAGGTGTCAAACATGCGGCCCGGGGGCCAAATCTGGCCCACCAAAGGGTCCAATCCGGCCCGCAGGATGAAAATGCAAAAATTAACCTGAACAGTTAAGGTTGTCCAAATCAATTTGGTTCAGGTTCCACATACAGACCAATGTGATCTCCAGTAAAAATAACAACCCATAAATAATGACGAGTACAAATTTTCTTTTGTTTTGTCAAATTATGTGGAAAAAATTTAAGTGGAAAAAAAAAATTTACACTGTGAAAATATTTACATTTATAAAACTATTCTTTCACAATCAAACGCAAATAAATACGTAAATTAAAAACAAAGAACAACCCAAATTTTGCAATTTTACCTATATTCTGCCTGTTACTAAATATTTTGTGCATTTATGGATCAGATATACGAGTGTGTATATGTGTACATATATATTTGTGTGCATATATGTGTCTGTAATGCACTTTGTTTGAAGGGGATTTATATACAAGGTGGGGAAGCACAATTTACAATGAACATTTAGTTGTTTTTTCTCAGCAGGCACTACGTCAATTGTTTTGAAACCAAACATATATTGATGTCATAATCGTACCTAACACTATTATCCATACCTTTTCAGAAACTTTTGCCCATATGAGTAATCAGGAAAGCAAACGTCAAAGAGTGTGTGATTTGCTGAATGCACTCGTCACACCAAAGGAGATTTCAAAAATAGTTGGAGTGTCCATAAAGACTGTTTATAATGGAAAGAAGAGAATGACTATGAGCAAAACTATTACGAGAAAGTCTGGAAGATACTATTAAAGAAGAATGGGAGAAGTTGTCACCTGAAAATTTGAGGAACATTTGTGCAAGTTTCAGGAAGCGTGTGAAGGCAGTTATTGAGAAAGGAGGAGGACACATAGAATAAAAACATTTTCTATTATGTACATTTTCTTGTGGCAAATAAATTCTCATGACTTTCAATAAACTAATTGGTCATACACTGTCTTTCAATCCCTGCCTCAAAATATTGTAAATTTTGCTTCCCCACCCTGTATTTTTGTACTTAAGTATATTATGTCTGGTTGTATATAAATTTAACAAAGATCCAGTACTTGGGATGGGTGGGAGGCAAGCCCGGATTAACCATATGGGCAACTGGGCAATTGCCCAGGGGCCCGCGACCTCTGAAGGGCCCTGGGTAGCTCGGGCATAACGAAAATATCTGGTTATCTTTTGCTTGTAAATGAAAGTGTCCGCTGTCTGGAGCCATTGCACTGCACAGAAACCCTGCTACTGCTGTCTGTGACCGTGAGCTGAGACCCTCTCCTCATTGGTCAGTCCAAAAAGCGAATCAGCGGTGACGCAAATCAACGTGCGTGCACTGAGCGGGATGTGAGACGTCAAGAACTACGCGACATACACGACTACACGAATCAAAACATTACAAACATGGAGAAGCAGCTAAGTGGGAGCGCCAAACGAAAATTCAAAAAGGAGAGGGACATTAAAAAAGCTGAAAATTTAAAGAAGGTAGTGTAGTGGATCAATTTTAGATTATACTGATGCTAATGTGTTTTGTTTTCATATCATCATATGCAAGTGAGTGGCCTTGACAAGAGGCTATAGTGGTGCACTTGTAGTTCTATGAGCATTTACTCATTTGTACATCAAAATGCATTTGATGATAGTTAGATATTGAAGTATGGGGTATATTTACCTACAGGGTGGGGAAGCAAAGTTTACAATATTTTGAGGCAGGGATTGAAAGACAGTGTATGACCAATTAGTTTATTGAAAGTCATGAGAATTTATTTGCCACAAGAAAACTGACATAATAGAAAATGTTTTTATTCTATGTGTCCTCCTTCTTTCTCAATAACTGCCTTCACACGCTTCCTGAAACTTGCGCAAGTGTTCCTCAAATATTCGGGTGACAACTTCTCCCATTCTTCTTTAATAGTATATTTAAGAAAGTCGACATTGCTGTGTGATGTTCTATTGGTAGCATGTTCTAAAACGCCCCAAATAGCAGAATCCAGAGGGTTTAGATCTGGGCTAGAAGGCGGCCATAAACATGATTCCCAAAAATTGCTAAAGTTGGTTTTGTTGCTGTTGTCAACAAGTGTTTTGGTGTTCTTGTGTAAGATTTTAACTTCAAATCATATTTTACTGCATTTCTAACGGTCTTGTTGTCTACCTCAAGTAAAATTACTATTTTTCTCATGGATTTGGTTGGATCCTTTAGGATTTTGGATTTGAGAGCTTTAATAAAAGCTTTGATACGTTTTTTTGTTGCTTCCTCCACTTCCAGACTTTCTCGTAATAGTTTTGCTCATAGTCATTCTCTTCTTTCCATTATAAACAGTCTTTATGGACACTTCAGCTATGTTTGAAATCTCCTTTGGTGTAACGAGTGCATTCAGCAAATCACACACTCTTTGACGTTTGCTTTCCTGATTACTCATGGGCAAAAGTTTCTGAAAAGGTATGGATAATAGTGTTAGGTATGATTATGACATCAGTATACGTTTGGTTTCAAAACAATTGACGTAGTGCCTGCTGAGAAAAAACAACTAAATGTTCATTGTAAATTTTGCTTCCCCACCCTGTATATTTCTGGAACTTCTTCTGTATTTTACCAGATTATAGGGATCCTGGGGTTGTGATGATGGGGCCCTTGAATATCGTTGCCCAGGGTACAATGAAGTGTTAATCTGGCCCTGGTGGGAGGGCAGGTGGATAGGAACTGGATACAATTGTTTCATGTCCAAGTTGGATGTTTCTTGTTCTGCATTTAAAAATTGAAAATAGAAAAGACCTTGATCAAAAAAAAAAATCTTTTCTTGTTCATCAGTGAACACCTTGGTTGCAGAGTTGTAGCCTATTAGTGGAAGTTCGCTTCATTCCTGATCTTCTAACATCTTCCTTGCTTTGCAGAATCTATATAAAGTGACATGACATTCGCCATATAATTTTTTTTTACAACTGTTCCTGATTGGAGCAATTGCAAATGTTACAACTGTCCCCAGTCTCCCCTATTAACACCTGCCAACGGGCATTATTCCATACGTTCATTGCTGATTTTTTTTTAATTCTGTATGTGTGTCATCTTTCCACTCTTATAGCTGCCTAGTGGCTGGAAAGTATCTGAAAGAAATATTCAGTGCATAAGCAAGAGATGACAATGTAGGACAAGGTGAGCGCTGAAAGGAAGGACAAACACGAAGTGCAAATGATTACAGAGTGTCTACAAAGTTGAAAAACAAACTTTATGAGTTTTCAAATGACAGGAAAAATGCTCCGTAGGTAAAAGGCAAATGTGACGTTATCTCTGCCTATTTTGAGGCCTAAAAAACAAAAAAATCCACAAAAAGAGCATTGTAATTCCACTTTCTAATTAGAAGTGTCTGGGTTATAGCTTCGCCAGCGTCCTTACAGCTTCCTATAACTTTATTTCTGGAAATGCCAATAGCGGCCATACCATCCAATAATAATGACGGTAATATCCGCCATCCGCCTTCTCCCATTTAGCCATTCAGACTCATTTATTCCCTCCTAGATGATCATTTAGCACCTATTAACACAAGATCCTCATCTGTAATGACCACTCAATTATCATTTTCGCTCTCATTCTACTTAGGCTTAGCAAGGTTAAGTAACGCCCTGAACCTGTGAAAAACGTTGAAGGGGCCATTGACAGATATTGGTGGTGATTACAATAGCCATATATTCAACTAAGCCTAAAGGGTCTCTTCATTCTCTCCTCCATCCGTCAGCTGTTATTTTCTGTAAGTCATCACATGGACAATGTAGCGACACATCCTTCAACCTCCTGCTGCCCCCATCATGAACACCACCTCCATGGATCCAGTACCTTGGCCGTACAAAGAAACCTTCAAAGCACCTCACTGATGGAACACAAGGATACGAAACATTACAGATACTGTTAAAAAAATAATAAGAAAAATGATGGTCAAAAGTGGCAGCTGTGGTTCCCATAATAATACTGTAAAAAAAAAAAAAAAACATGAAACGGTTAACATGTTTACAGCGAAACAATGTAGATTTAACATTTTACAGGGTGGGGAAGCAAAATTTACAATGAACATTTAGTTGTTTTTTCTCAACAGGCACTACGTCAATTGTTTTGAAACCAAACATATATTGATGTCATAATCATACCTAACACTATTATCCATACCTTTTCAGAAACTTTTGCCCATATGAGTAATCAGGAAAGCAAACGTCAAAGAGTGTGGGATTTGCTGAATGCACTCGTCACACCAAAGGAGATTTCAAAAATAGTTGGAGTGTCCATAAAGACTGTTTATAATGGAAAGAAGAGAATGACTATGAGCAAAACTATTACCAGAAAGTCTGGAAGTGGAGGAAGCAACAAAAAACGTACCAAAGCTTGTGTGTGATTTGCTGAATGCACTCGTCACACCAAAGGAGATTTCAAAAATACACTCAAAAAAATGATTCTTGGCTCTAATAAACATGAAGTAATATTTTAACATAAAATGTAACTGATATATATGAAATTTAAAGTTTATTTATCCGAAAAAGTCAAACATAATGTGAATATGCTTAGTATAAAGTGAATCTAAACAAATAAAGTCAACTTTCTTTACTAGATCACATAAAAAGGCTGAGCGTCACAGTCGAACACAGTTTATGTAAAAGTTTGCATTAACTAAAGCAAATCTGACTGAAGGTATTTAATTTATTCATATTGACTCAATATGATAGAAAAAACATTGTATTAAATGCAACTCTTTACAATAAACTTATGTAATAAAATTACATGGAAAATTTACGTGTAATTAAAATACATAAAGTCAACATTTTTGGCCTAATTATTTTTTTGAGTGTAGTTGGAGTGTCCATAAAGACTGTTTATAATGGAAAGAAGAGAATGACTATGAGCAAAACTATTACGAGAAAGTCTGGAAGTGGAGGAAGCAACGAAAAACGTACCAAAGCTTTTATTAAAGCTCTCAAATCCAAAATCCTAAAGGATCCAACCAAATCCGTGAGAAAAATGGCAATTGAACTTGAGGTAGACAACAAGACCGTTAGAAATGCAGTAAAATATGATTTGAAGTTAAAATCTTACACAAGAACACCAAAACACTTGTTGACAACAGCAACAAATCCAGCTTTAGCAATTTTTGGGAATCATGTTTATGGCCGCCTTCTAGCCCAGATCTAAACCCTCTGGATTCTGCTATTTGGGGCGTTTTAGAACATGCTACCAATAGAACATCACACAGCAATGTCGACTTTCTTAAAGATACTATTAAAGAAGAGTGGGAGAAGTTGTCACCCGAATATTTGAGGAACACTTGCGCAAGTTTCAGGAAGCGTGTGAAGGCAGTTATTGAGAAAGAAGGAGGACACATAGAATAAAAACATTTTCTATTATGTACATTTTCTTGTGGCAAATAAATTCTCATGACTTTCAATAAACTAATTGGTCATACACTGTCTTTCAATCCCTGCCTCAAAATATTGTAAGTTTTGCTTCCCCACCCTGTAAACATGTAGATTTAACAGCTAGGCTTCTCACTGGTTTTAACAGGCGACCTCACATCACCCCTATCCTGGCATTCCTCCATTTTAAGATTTTACTGATCACTTTTTAAGCCCGAATGGGTCTGGCCCCAAGTTATATAGATGAGATGTTAGTTACCTATGAGCCACTACGCAGCCTTAGATCCTCGGGGGGGCAGAGGGCTCCTGGCTGTTCCAAAGTCGAGGCTTAAATCTAAGGGTGACCGGGTCTTTTCCATCAGGGCCCCTCGACTTTGCCCGAGGGGATAAGGCTTGCGGAATCAGTGGCATCTTTTAAATCACTTCTTAAAACACATTTTTATAGACTTGCTTTTATGTGATGTTTGTCCCTTTTTAATTTTGAATTTTTTATTTTTTTTTAATTTGAATCTTATCCTGTTTGATTCTTGGTTTATATTCTCATACATGTTGTTTTATCTCACTCCTTTATTTTTGCATTGATTTAACAGCATCATGTTACGTTATCCCTGCCCTCTTTATTCCGATTCATTTAATTTACTCGAAGTGTCATGTTTCTGCATTGTTGTACACATCTCTCCTATTGTGTTGCTTCTGTTTTAGTGTTTTTACTTACATCTTGTATCCTGCTGTTGTGCCCTTGTCTGTCAAAAGCACTGTGTAAACTTTGTTTTTAAAAGGTGCTGTATAAATAAAGCTATTATTATTATTGGATTTCAGTGATATTTACATGTTTAAAATGTTAAAGGTACTTTTTAATTACTTTTAACCCTGTCATGCCAAATGTATCATATTTGATACATGAGTTTGGAAGCCCTCTACATGATCAGTGTGATGTTTTGTTTTTGTTTGTTTTTTTCTTTTCTTGAATAACTTGATGTATACAATTAGATACATGCAATACACAGATAATCCACCAGGGGGTGGACTGTCATTAATGAGAAAGGAGGCAGAACTTTGACAATTTTGAAAAGGAATTACCAATTTGTTAGACATGTTTGTGTTATATTATGTATAATATTTGAGCATTGAGACCTTATGTATCAAATGTGATACAAAATTGAAACTCATACATGGAAAATGATATTTGAAAAAAAAATTTTTGGGGTTGTTCAGAAGGACCAATAAAAGCTCCAGTTTCAAAGAACTGGAGTTCCCTGTCGATATAATGGTTCAGGCTTTACAGGGTTAAGTAAATAAAAAAAAGTATCAGAATAGGCTATTAATTCAATAATAGTCACTTCATATTAGTCGTGATTTATTAATTTTTTTATATTTTTTTTTGCTTAATTTTAACATTCTTTTTTTTTTTTTTGCTTAATTCAAGCAAAAAAAATCTACCGATGGAACAAGTGAAAATTATCTCGGTAAGATTTCTTGAAATTAGATTTTCAAGATCTATGGTCTGAAAATAAGTTCTTATACCTCACTGAAAAGTTAGTCTTTAGGCGATTCTGTCTTATTTTAATCGTGATGAGATATTTTGACTAGAAATGAGAAGAATACACTTGGTAAGATTTTGATTTTTTCCAGTGTATTTAGTCATTTTCACACCAAAACTCAGTTCTTCACATGCAAATGTTCAGCCAAGACGAGTTACTCATATCATTGTTTTCCAAAGACAGAAACTAGACAAGTGTGATTCATTAAAATAAGAAAAATAAATAAAAATCCCAACAATCCAGTTTTTTTTGTTTTTTTTTTGTTGTTGTTCGTTTGTTTTTTTCTTGTCCTCCGGAATAACAGTGGATAATGCCAGACTTATTCTCAGTGTCGGCACAGTTTGAACGAATTGCGGAGACTGATCTGACTGTGCGAGACTAACGCTGACATCCACGTCTTCCTTCCTGTTCTTTGTCCAGTTAAACGCTGTACACTTTGTAGAATCCTGAAGCTTTGGTTGTACTTGCCTGAGTCTTGGCAGGAAAACGTATCCACTGACAGTAGCTGAGATGAAAGACATGCTTGAGGAAAACAGTGCAGAGAACAAGAATCCATCTACCAGTGAATGGAACATTTTGGGAGCAAATTATCAGTCATATTTCTGAATAACACACATATAGGGCCTAGTCCTATATAAACACATATGATGGTGCTGATGCAAACATGTTTAGTAATGATGCATTGTGATTGTTTTATTATTTTTTTGGCAGATCGTATCCACCTGCTGCGCAATGTGACGTCAGAGTGTTGTCTTTTCTAAGTCATTTTTGGACGTCCAGTTTCAGTCCACTGAAGGGGTTGTTTTGTAACACCAGGGGACGACTTTTTCCCAACGTCTAAATAATGTCTAATATTGACATCCGAGGGACCTCCATGTAAAACCTTTGTATGGGAACGACGCCTTGTGTTGTCAGATGTACTGTCCGTTCACGTGATCGACAGGGAAAAAAAGAGACAGCGGATTTTGTTTTTATAGTTTTCCCGCTTGGAAACAGAACCAAGGGAGTCGTGTTTCTGATGTTACCAAGTGGAGACGGATTGCCTGCATCTTCGCAGTATGACGTGCGGACATAGTTTGTCTTTGTACGGTACATTTTTTTCATTTAATTGACCTCTCAACAGACGGACTCATTTCAACTGTAGACTGAATGGCGATTTTTTTTTTTTTTGCACTCAAATATGTTAGTGCAGATCAGGATTATCTATATCAGTCAAGTTACAGTAATGGTATGAATGTCATGAGATGATGGGATGATGCATAAGTGTCCACTGTGTTGGCTGATATGGAACTAAAACAACAAAAGCCATGAATATACAAGAGAACAGCTGTAGAAGAACTGTCCACTGGAGTGACCACTGTCCATGAAAGGGTTAAATTGTGAAAAATAATATGAAGTTTTTTAACACAAAGTGCAAAGTGTGCCTAAAAGGCGCACCCAGATACCAGAGGGTTAAGGGACATTTTGCTTGCAAAAAGTAACCATGAGAAAGTTCCGGTTAATAATGCCTGGATGGAGAAAAGATTATTCTTGACTTGGTTGATGCGAGTTTTCCTAAATTCTAGGAGTCCGAGATTTTTGCCAGTATGGCCATGAAATAGGCTGTGAAATGGACATTCAATTCTGTTCTAAAAAGTCTTCAAAAAAAAAGTCTTTAAAAGACTTAAATGTAACTTGTAGGAACCCTGGCTACGCCTCTGAACAGTCTTTGAATAAAATCTTTGCTACACTCTGTTTTGACGTAGTGGGATGGCCTGTTCAAGGACATGGATATTCATGTCAAGCTGTACTGCCTGCACCACATGAAGGAGCCAAAGGGAAAGAGGCAGCCAACATCGACCTTGGTGTGTGCTGAGATGAGGGTACCTTCCTCCTGCTTGTATCTGTAATGTGTTTTGATTAACAGTCTGCAATAAGAAGTACACTTGTTTCCTTTTCAAGGTCTTTACTTCCACAGGAACGTAGACACATGGTCCCACTCAGCTCTCTCATTTCATCACGTCTCCTGGAGGGTATCTGGTTATTTATCATCTCTCATCGCCTCTCACAGAGAAACTGAACTTTTCCTGCCAACTCCTCTGCAGTCTGTGATCCTGTATCCTCTATTGTGTCCTGAAAGAGAACTGTCATCACCTGTAAAACCTGCTTAAGTCCTCTGTAGCTCATCGGCCAATAGAGCATGAGCTATTGTGAAGGTACCGTGACAGGCATCGTCTTTGTCATCTTCATCTTCAACAATTTCTACAAAGTTCACAGTTTTTTGAAATTTGGATTTTTTAAAATTATTTTTGACAAATTTTTTTGAAGTATTGAAAATTTGCCTTTACCTATAATGGGACATATTTTGATGGTTTATAACATTACGGTTATAAATGCAGTTACTATAGAGCACTGACAGGAAGTCGTGTGTGTGTATATATATATATATATATATATATATATATATATATATATATATATATATATATATATATATATATATATATATACACACCTTCATTTGGGTCTGTGACCTTGAAGGGTAAAAGTCAAGGTCACCAATGGATAGATTTCAACAATCTTCTTCCCCGAAACCCACTGATTGGATTCATTTCAAAGTTTTTTTTTTATGTAGCTTCCTTGGGACAATGTCTACAACTTCTGTCCACAGTTTTGAGAAATTTAAATTTTACATGTTTTGACTAATTTTTTTTTTACATTTTTTGCTTTGTCTATCAAAGCACTTTGTAAACTTGTTTTTTAAAGGTGCTACACAAAGAAAAATTATATATTATTTTAAGTATTAAAAACTTGCCTTTACTTATAATGGGCCATATTTTAATGGTGTATAACATGGAAATGGTTACAAATATCAATATAGTTATGACTGCACACTGACAGGAAGTCATATATAGACTTTCATTTGGGTCAATGACCTTTGACCTAGAGTGACCATGAAGAGTCTTGAGGTCAGCAATGTCTAGAGTTCAACAGCTGTCTTCCCCAAAGACTACTGGTCAGATTAATTTGAAAGTTTTTTTTTTTTTTTTTTAATCTAGTTTCCTTGGGACAATGTCTACAACTTTGGTCGACTGTCTTGAGAAATTTAGATTTCAAAAATTTTTACAAATTTTTTTAAGTATTAAAAACTGGCCTTTACTTATAATGGACCATATTTTGATGGTTTATAACATGGAAATGGTTACTAATATCAATATAGTTACGACTGAGCATTGACAGGAAGTCATATATGGACTTTCATTGGGGACAATGACCTTTGACCTTGAGTGACCTTGAAGGGTCAATCTCAAGGTCACCAATGGATAGATTTCAACAATCTTCTTCCCCGAAACCCAAAATTTTGACTAATTTATTAGTATTAAAAACTTACCTTTACTTATAATGGGCCATAGTTTGATGGTTTATAACATGGAAATGGTTAGAGATATCAACACAGTCAGTAACTGAGCACTGATACAAAATCATACATGGACTTTCATTTGGGTCCATGACCTTTGACCTTGAGTGACTATGAAGGGTCAAGCTCAAGGTTGCAAATGGCGAGAGTTAAAAAATCTTCTTCGAAACCACCGATCAATTTCATTTCAAAGTTGTTGTTTTTTTTATCTAGCTTCCTTGGGACAGTGTATACAGCCTTTGTTCATAGTTTTGATAAATTTTTATTTTAAATTTTTTGACAAATTTTTTTAAGTATTAAAAACTTGCCTTTACTTATAATAGACCATATTTTGATGGTAACATGGAAATGGTTACGGATATCAGTGGAGTTACTACTGAGGACTGACAGAAAATCATACATGGACTTTCATTTGGGTCCATGACCTTTGACCTTGAGTGACTATGAAGGGTCCAGGTCGCCAATGTCTAGAGTTCAACTGTCTTCTCCAAAAGTATCAATTGGATTCATTTCAAAGTTGTTGTTGTTGTTTTTTTTGGTTTTTTTTTATGTAGCTTCCTTGGGACAATGTCTGCAACCTTTGTCCACAGTCTTCAGAATTTCGTATTTTTAAATGTTTTACTTATTTTTGAAGTACTAAAAACTTGCCTTTACTTATAATGGTCTATATTTTGATGGCTTATGACATGGAAATGGTTACAGATATCGCTATAGTTACTATTGAGCACTGACAGGAAGTCATGGACTTTAAATGAATTATTACTCCTCCAGTGAAAGTACTACCCACTTCTGTCAAGAGACTGATCTCCTGCATCCAGACCACAGGACTCTAACGTAAAGATACAACCTGATAACCTCTCAAATTCAACTTGTTGTTGATTCTTGACAGAACATGAAAGTGAGATACAAGGCCGTCGGTCCTATTTTTTCATTTATTCATTTAACATTGAATGAGCCTTTAAAAAACAACAGTTGCTACATGATTACCCTAAGCTGTATTTAATAGAGCTGTTTTGAATACTATTTTCTCTTTGTGAGAATAATTAGTTCATGAGGGAGTCACCACTGAGAAAGATGCTTTACATTTTTAAAACTCATATATTAACAATTTTAGAGAATATGTCCAGTCAAGTCTCTGAGCTGTTCAGTATGGAGGACCAGGAGTGCCACAATTGGTGTCTTTAAGTATCTCTAATGTGGTCTAGATATTCTTTACTTGCAAAACAGCTGGTATTTTTATATCACTGAAATGTCAACACTATGCGAGGACCAAAAGACGGTGCATCTAGCTAAGCATAAACAGTGGAATCCAATACAAACCACCCCGATGTCTCTTCTAATGGTGCATTCACATCAGCCCTGTTTAACCCTTTAGGTGCTGGAGTTTTTGTTTTTTTTCTTTTTAATATTCAATTTGATATCAAGATTTCAAAAAGCTGTTTCATTCAGTTATGTTGCTTGTCGCATATTGTGACTTTATCTTGAACTAATATTTGAAAGAAACAATCAATCTTATGGCCCTTGGTACAATGTCATTGCTTTTCCACTGCAGTTGGTATCACCTCAGTGCTAATGAGATGGGCGTGGGTAGCGAGGTCGAAACTGTCGAGACGTCGTTTTAATATAGTAAACAGAAACGACAATGGATGACATTGAGGTGATGCTGTACTTGTTCGTTCTGTGGCTTTTTGGCAGAAAAGGTGAAACGGATACAAGCGACGAGACGAAACAAGTTTGAAAACAGACTGATCTCATGAAATCGCGTTGTATGTCACGCCAGTTCTTATGGTATTTGACATGCTTTAAGTGTGCATTTTTATCCTTTCGTTTGTTATTCAACGCCATTTGATCGTGTGTCAATCAAGGTTATTATCAACGAATACTAACGAAATGACGAAAACTAGAATTGTAAAAACGTTTCCGTTAACTGATATAAATAAAAGCTATAATTACAAGAAAAAAACAATAACTAACTGAAACTGTATTGTGTGTTTACAAAACTAACTAAAACTTGTAAAAATTATGGATAAAATTCCCTTAGTTTTCGTCTTTGTCAATGTCGGATTGATACGAAATTAATTTATTTCCCTCAAGCAATTTTAGCTGCTGGCACCGTATGATGTTTAACGGTCCATCACTTGAGGTTTAGAGTCATCTTTTGGTCCCCACTCTACCTGGAAACATGGAGACTAAAGTTGAAGTACAGGTGAATGAAATGGCTTCGACTAGAAGATCTTGCAAAAATAAGCCTGACGTATTCTGCTACATCTGCAGTGAATACACCATTGTACCTAACAGGAATCAAGTCACAAGTTTCATAAAGTGTGCTTACCAATCTTATTTTGGTGTTGAACTTGGTGACCAAGATAAAGTTTGGGCGCAGATTGTGAGAAGATCAAATTTTTCAAAATCAAATTAGCGAAAAAACCTGACCTGATTGAGAAAAACAGATGTCATTTTTGGATTTAGCGCTGCAAAATGGTCCTAATTCAGTTGAAAAAACCTAGACAACTTGCAAAAAACATTTTTTTGTAACCCATTGTTATTATTAATTTCCACATGGGGATTCATGGCTAGGTAGGTAATATTACTAATCTATCTGTACAAAAATGTGTTATAAAAAAAACAAAACAACAACTCTTAAAGGGGTCATATTTTGCTAAACCCACTTTTTTTTAGTCTTTGGTTCATTTATTTGCGTATTTGGACCCTAATAGTTCATAAAGTGTGACTTTGAACCCTCCAGGTGCTGCAAAGCTATGTTTATATTCATTCCGGCAAAAATTGAGTGGATTTCTACAACCTGTTTTAATTCCTGCTTAATTTGTTACGTTTTATAACTAGTTACATCACAATATTTGCACATATAAGGTCAAGACTTCTGAGTACGACATAATTGTTTGTCAGCAGCAGTGGTTGTCGTAAAAACTGAAAATATGTCCAAACTTTGAGCCGATTATCTAAAATGTTCAGTTGTTGGTTGAACGGGACAGAGCAGCACAGCCAACAACCTGGAGGGGGCGGGGCTTGAAGTGGCTCATTTGCATTTAAAGGGCCAGCGCTCAAAACGACCTTTCTGGTGTCATTACTCAGAAATAGGGTTGAAGATGGACCTGTGGATCAAGGTTATAATAGTTTTGGATTTTTCATTATAATTTAGTTTTAGTTAGTTTTGACTTTTTTTTTTCTCTAATTCAGTTAGTTTTAATTAGTTTTTAGAGCAGGTTGGCTAGTTTTTAGTAGTTTTTGTTAGTTTCTAAATGCTTAGTTTTAGTTTTTTGTTTTTTTTTAAATATATATCTTTTCTCTTTCTTGCCGTCGAATTCAAATTAATCCCAGACAGGACTCTGCTGCTGTCTCCCAACTTTAGTCTCCATGTTTCCAGGTAGAGTGGGGACCAGAAGACGACTCTAAACCACAAGTGACGAGAAGTGACGGACTGTTATATATCATATGGTGCCAGCAGCTAAAATTGCTTGAGGGAAATAAATCGATTTCATATCAGCCCGACATTGACAAAGACGAAAACGAGGGGAATTTTATCCATAATTTTTATCCGTTTTAGTTAGTTTTGTAAGCACACAATACAGTTTCAGTTAGTTATCGTTTTTTTTCTTTTTAATTGTAGTTTTTATTTATTTCAGTTAACGAAAATGTTTTTACAATTCTAGTTTATCATTTCGCTAGTTTTCGTTAACGATAATAACCTCGCTGTGGAGTTGAATTAATGAAGAATTCAGACCCAAGCAGAGCATTTACAGTTTATGTAGACCACAGGGAAATGTTTGAAAATGCATAATTCCATTTAAAACAGCAAAATATCACCCCTTTAAGATGATTATTTCAGTTTTATGGAAAGAACATTAGCTCTTTTGGCCTCATCGTACCCTATCAGTCATTTTCCTTGTCTCTTTGTCTGGTCTGATCCTGGTCTTGGCCTGGTCTCAACCCCCGAGAGTCCTGGTCCTGCCTCGGTCTTCATACAATGTAGTCTGGGTCATGACTTCAATTTACTACAGCGTCACACTCAAGATGTGGTTGGTTATGATCTCCTGTGGTATAAATGTTTTTGAAGATGGAACATTTTTTTTATTAACTTGTTTCCTCACAAAAACAAATTGATTTCGGATTTGTTTTTATCTCTTCACAGTCGAGTTAGAGTCTGCTTGACAGTGTTGTATTGAAAAGGTGGATCTTTACTTCAATGAACACCCTATCATCATTAGCAGGCCATTTTAAAAGGCACAAAAAGCACAAAAAAACCAGCCTTTTTCCTTTTTTTTTTAAACATTCAAAGGCGTACTCTTAACACACCGTAACATTGCACTTAATAGCCTCTACAAGTCAAACATCCATTTTTCCGAACTGACGTAAATACTCCGAATACGGTTTCAAGTCTGTTTTTTGTACCGTTTTCTACTCTCAGCATGTCATTGATATATTTCAAGGTCAGTAACGCGCAGCTCTCTCATTTTCTGTGTTGTCTTATGCACAGACGGGTGTTAGACGGGAGGCCTTGATATGCAAATGAGGCAATAAAAGATAGATGGAGGTTGCGGATGTCAGTGTATGATGCCACAAACACAGCATCTGCCTATGTGTGATAGCCCGTCACATGTTATAAGGGCCTGAATTAAAAAGCGGAAAAACCACACAGATGATAACTACATCCATCAGCCTTGTACCTTTTTGTAAACTTTGAATATTAAGGTATATTGTTTAACTGATTCCCACTGTGTACACTGCAAAATAAGGTCACGGAGAGTGAGAGCGGTAATTAGATTTTGCATTCATCTCGGGTACTATGCAAAACAGCTAGAGCTGATTTGGCTTTTGTTTGTTTTATAATACAGCTTTTAGGTATTCACATAATTTCCAGTGAATATAAGAGCGACAAGACATTTTTTTTAAAAACATATTTCAGTATACTGGCTAATAATGTAGTGCCTCCGAGGATTTATTCAGACGTTTTATAATGTTAGGATTTACTGTAGTTAGCTTTGGCAACATGACATATTTAAATGCCAGTTCCTCAGGGATGTCTGGTCTAGTAAAGTCGTGCGTCGATTAAAGTAGAGGTCACATTAGTTTTTGTATTATAATGTACTGTAATAAATCTCTCTGCAGGTTAGTTTCACATGAAAGCAGCAAGGTTGGTACGCAAACAAAAAAAAAAAAGTGAAGAATTGGTAATTGTCAAGGACATGAGAGGCTTATTGATGCAGAACACGTGTATGTGTTTTAATGCGCCATACAGTGCAGAGTACCATTCAATGCCCGCAGGGGATGTAAATACAATGCATGAAATCACCAGGAAAAATATGGAACAAGATGTTTTCATCATGTGGTGCAACCTTTAGATTTAACCCATAAACACCCAAACAACCATCAGAGACCTGAACAGTCTACTGATGTAAAATGTTTAATAACTTCTGATCCACTAATTCTACAGACTGATCTCATGAAATCATGTTTTATGTCATGCCAGTTGTTATTGCGTTTGGCGTGCTATACGTACGCATTTTCATTCTTTTGCGTGTTTATCAAAGCAAGTTTATTTGTATAGCACATTTCAGCAACAAAGCAATTCAAGGTGCTTCACACAGGACATTGAAATACGACGACAAGGGAAAAAGAAACACTTTTAAAACATTCTAAAACGAATATGTAAAAGGTGATTAAAAACAGCAAGTAAGACAACACATAAAACTCAAAAATATAAAAACACATTAAAGTAAGAGTTGCAGTGCAGAGTTTCAAAGTAGAATATAAAATTTTAAAAGTCAAAAGCCTTTTAGTCAAAGGCAGCAGTGAACAGGTGAGTCTTTAACCTTGACTTAAAAGAACTCAGACTCTCAGCAGACCTGATATTTTCTGGTAGTTTGTTCCAGATATACGGAGCATAGAAACTGAACGCTGATTCTCCATGTTCAGTTCTGACTTTTGGAACACAGAGTGTCAACGTTATTTGATCACCTGTCACGTATCCATAACCGCTAAACCTAACCTTAACCACTAATTGCGCTAACTGCGCTAACTGCTAATCACACGATGTTTTATACGGCGTGAACATACATGCGGAAAGCTTATAATGCGTACAGATAACACACCAATAAAAAGTGGTAATCTTATCTGTACGCAATTCATGATATCACGTTGAATCCTATCAATACATGTAAATAATTGGTGTAAAATACAGTTTGTCATCTTTTCATGGTCATCAGATATGACCCATATGGACGTTCAGAGGCTCTGTAGTTACCGTGGAAACACCGTCATCTTCTACAACATTGATTCACCAGTAAAACCCATGGAGTTGGATCGATGACAGTGGAGGTAGATGTTTGTTTTTAAGTTCAGTTATTGATATATTTGCTGGAAAAGTTACTTTTTCTTCATTTTTTTCTGTTTCTGATAGAATAGCCTGAGGTGCTGTAAAGGGGGGGGGGGTGTAAACATCACAAATTCATGGGGCTCAGCATTCCCAGGGGTCCAGTGGATATCGGTTAGAAATTGTGAAAACTTTGTGTAAGCTCCGGAGTAAAAGAGTGATATAGAAGGTGAGAGGCGGACGTCCAAAGTTGAGTTTCATTTTGGTTTCACGCAGTTATGGCAGTTACCCCAACGTATATGAAGCAGGAAAATGAATTATTGCTGATTCATTTTGTCTAAACTTTGTACTCTGCACTTGTTATTCTGAAGATACTGAGCAAACCAATAAAATCTAGTTAAAACCAGACACCGTAGGGACATGTTATGGAACTTAGGTAAACATGCATATGTGACCTACACAGTATAAAGGCTCTTTGACTTTTAGTCGTTGGTGTCCAGTCTTAGCAGACTGCACCCTGTTTGGCCAAACAGCGACACTTTGTCTCTGAATCTGTGTGTTGATCATTGCTGATTATTGCTGGTTGTTGACTTCAATTTGAAACATCATTCTGTAATAAGTTTTTATAAATCTACAGGTTTATTGTGCTCCTTTCATTCTCACCGTAAAATCTAGGTCCCGACAGTACACACCACCCTACACCACACCCCCCCCACTCCGCCGACAAATTTACAGATACTTTCATGGGGCCCACAATTGCTAGCAGCACCCCAGAGAATAACCCTCAACTTTATATATGTTTTGTATCTTTTATGGCTGTAGTGTATATGTTTATTACCTCCACCAAGGAATGGTGGAGGTTATGTTTTCATCGAGGTTTGTTTGTTTGTTTGTTTGCCTGTTAGCAAGATTATTCAAAATGTTTTGGATGGATTTTGATCAGATTTTCAGGAAATGTTGATACTGGCACAAGGAACAAATTAAATTTTGGTGCTGATCTGCCTTGGCGGAGGTCTGCGTTCTCAGAGTGCTTTTCTAGTTGATATAGATATTTATGTTGTTTATAACTGAAGAGTTGGCGGTTCAAATCCCACTCTGTCCCAGTCATGTGCTGTTGTGTCCTTGGGCAAAACACTTCACCCTCCTTTCCTCCAGTGCTGCTACTCACACTGGTGTATGAATGTGTGTGAATGTTCGGGGGTGGTCGGAGGGACTGTAGGTGCAAATTGGCAGCCACGCTTCTGCCCCAGGGCAGCTGTGGATACAAATGTAGTTTACCACCACCAGAGTGTGAATGTGACAGTGAATGAATAATGGATCCACTGTGCGCTTTGAGTATGCATTCACAGAAAAGCGCTATATAAATCTAATCCATCATTATTATTATTATGTAGTAAAGGGATAGATATATAAAACATGGTGAGTAGAATGGGGTAGGATTTTTTCTTAGAAGTGCATACTTCTGCCCACTCCTTTTCAAATTTGTTCATATTGTGATTTGATGACGCTTATATTTTTATTATTTTTAGTTTGTTTTATATATATGTATTTTTTTCTCTCGATTTTAGACACATTCGTTCGAAATAAATTCATTCCTAACTTTAATCTGGGCTTCTATAAACATCTACATAATCATTGAATTGAGTTTAAGAAAATACACGATTTTCACTGAAAAAACACAAAATACAGAGGATAATATTACAATAAATGGTGATCTATCACTTCCGAAAAATTTCATAGGGAAACTTCCACAAAAGTAGCTCTGGGTCTTTATGGGTTAATGACAAATAAATCACATTCAAGCAAATAATCCATTTGTGTTATTCCCAGAATTTTTAGCTATGAGTGTAATTGAATGTATAGAATGCATAGAAATGGAAAATCCACCCTAAAACACAAACGCCATTGGACATACAGTAGACACACAAAAACACACTCCACAGTCCTATTGTGCTTGGGTACAAAGTGCAACTGTTATATATCTTGTTTTTTCAATGGAGAGTTATTCCTTAGAGTTTTCAGCTTTACAATTATTACAAATATTCCAATGTTTCTAAAGAACCACATAAATGTTAGAATTAGGAAACTGGGCTTCTATAAACATCTCAATCATCTCAGTGAATTGAGTTAAGGAAAATACATGATTTTCACTGAAAAAACACAAAATACAGAGAATAATATAATAAATGGTGACCAATCACTTAGGAAAGTTATATATGTGTATATATAAGTGTATAAAGAAAGAACAATGAGATTATATGAACAGTTATAAGTTTTACATTTGGCTTCGTATTTGTTTTTGCATTTTGTGACATATTTATTTACTTATTTTGGATTGGTAAAATGTTTTTGCATCATTTCATCAGGTTTATATTTACTTATGTTTTGTACTTTCTGGACATGTAGTTTTGCACTTGGTTTTGTATTCATTTTGTACTATCTTTGGATGTATTTAGTTGGTTTGTCTCACTTTATACAGTATGATTTTATAGCTAGTTGTGTATGGCTAACCATTAAAGTTATTATTATTTAGAAGCGGGCAGGAAATATAAGATTTTCTCCATCCTGCTCCTTTTCGAGCATGGGTGTGTACATGTTTGTTTACTTAATGATTACTGAATGTTTACTGATGAAATGCACAACAATGAACGAAATAAATGAAATAATACCCAAAAATAATACCCAATATATTGGAGCTTCCACAAAAGTAGCACTGGGTCTTTAAAGGTCCCATATTATGCAATTCTCACTTTGTGAAAGTTTTCTTATAGTAGTGTGTGTTGCAGTAGCCTCATTATGAGGTTCGAATTTGAAAACTGTCTGTTTCCTCCCTGCCTTGCTACACCACATTTAGTGAAAATGCCTGCTCAAACGGCCGAGTTTGAGTTGGGTCCGCTTATGACGACATAAGCGGATTTAACTCCTCCCCCTGACTGTGCCCCCACCCTGCATGAAAAGGTGAGCCCCACCCTGGCAAAGTACCTCTTGGACAACAAACATGGCGAACGCGAGACACGCAAGTTGTGGTGTTGTTGGCTGCACACACCAACACGATAGTTTATTTTTGCTCCCCACTTCCGAGCCTCTCCGTAAAAAGTGGCTGGATTCTATCTTTGATGGTCATGTACCAAACAACATTCCCAAACGCTTGTATGTGTGTGCCCGGCATTTCACGGACGAGTGTTTTTCGAACATGGGCCCATACAGCTCCGGCTTAGCACAAAGACTCCGAATCAAGAAGGACGCAGTACCAACGCTTCGTGACCCAAGTACAAGTGTGGCAGATGTAAGTTCTTATCATTTTTTTGTATCTTTACTGCATAACCCTACATTACGGATAAGCTGGTGGTTGTTGATGTGTACGTCTAACGTTAGCATGGCAGCTAACATAGCTCGGTTACTGCTGCTAACGTTTGCGTCCCCGTTAACATGCAAGAGCTGATAATATCAAGAGACATTCAACAGAACTACTTTGAACACGGGCCTTTTGTGGTTGGCATCAGTATAGTTAGCATCAAGCTTGTTAGCAGCTGCCTGCATTAGTGGCGGCAGGCGTCTTTCCGTGTCAGGTCCACGAACCCGACACACAACACCGCCGTTTTCCGTCGGGGCTCAATCACGCCTCAAGGCAAAGAAAGCCAGTGTTTGGAAAGACGTTCTGCCTGAGACATGTGTATTGTAGACGAGAGAGGGGCATTTCAGACAGTGCGTAGTACCGCTAGCGTAAGCCGCGTCCTCTCCCAGAGAGGGGAGGGGGAGTGGGCGTGGACAGATGCGTTCATTTGCATACCCGGAAGCAGGCCCAGAAACAGCCTGTTCTGAGGAGGGCTGGTGAGAGTGACTTTTTCGACCGCTGAAACTCCGAACAAAGGATGATTTTGGGGCGAACAAACTTAAATACTATGTTTTTGGGCTTCTGAGACCTATATGACGTGACTGAAAAATAGCATAATATGGGACCTTTAAGGGTTGGCTGACCTTTGCATGAGTTCATTTACCTCCAGCGTCAGACGTTCAGGTGTGAAGAAACCCTGCCGAGCTGTTTTGTGTAATCACGCATTATGTGAAGGTTTTCCTGTTGTTTACTGCTCCAACACAAATGCACAGTTTTCAGCTCAGCCAACCTTTACAGCATTGTGTTTTATTGTGTCTTCCACAGCAAAACCAGGTAGCAAAAAGGAGGCATCAGGGCTCCCCAGAGTACCAATTTGTTTTCACTGTTGGGCTCATTATGTCCCTTTGCGGTCAGATGCCTTTGATTTTCCCCCAGGTGGTTATGAGGAAACGCTGGATGGACTCGGCACATTTACTCTAAGGAGGGGTGTGCACTGATGCAATTGAGTGGGTGTTTGGATGGTCACAGGAAAAACATTAGGGACAGATTTATACATGCACTTATAGACTATCGATTTAGATTTGCGCCAATAAAACAGGAATCATGGAACGGAATCAATAAGGAAACCCATGTACTGTCTTCCCATTAGTGGAAACATGTGTCTGCTTTGTATTCCTGAATATCTGTGACTGGTTGACATCTTGTTCTGTCCTTTTCACCCCTTCACTCTGCGGGTACGTAGCGCCGCATTATGTAATAATGGTGCAATATGGAATAATGTAGTAGTGATTCACCTCATTATGTAATAACGCCACATTTTGTAATAATTTATTACATATTGCAACAGTTATTACAAAATGCGGGTGTAGCACTTTATATTATTTTGCAGTTTTCAGTTATGTTGAAACACAAAAACAAAGGCTCAGATGTGTGTAACAACTAATTTATTAATGAACTAACCAGTCCTTAGTTAACCCTGTAAAGCCTGAACCATTAAATCACTGACAAAAAATTCCAGTTCTTTGAAACTGGAGCCTTTATTGGTCCTTCTGAACGATCTAAAAAAATGTTTTTCAAAAATATCACTTTCCATGTATGAGTTTCAATTTTGTATCATATTTGATACATCGGGTCTCAATGCTTAAATATGATTTTTTTTTTTTTTTTTTTTTTTTTTGCAGAACCAATAGGGTCTTTTAGTCTGCATTGGTATTTATTGATTATTTATTGTTGCTTACACTGGGTTACAAAAAAAATTTTTTTGCAAGTTGTCTAGGTTTTTTCAACTGAATTCGGACCATTTTGCACTGCTAAACCCAAAAATGACATCTGTTTTTCTCAATCAGGTCAGGTTTTTTTGCTAATTTGATTTTGAAAAATTTGATCTTCTCACAAAATTGATGACATTTTTGTGACTTTATTAGTTGATTTTTTTATATAGTTCTCACCCAAAATAGGTTTTAACAGAAAAAAAATCATTTTCTAACAGGATGTTTTTATTATTTATTATGTATTCACCCCAGATGTAGCAGAATACGTCAGGCTTATTTTTGCAAGATCTTCTAGTCGAAGCCATTTCATTCACCTGTAATATTAAAAGAAACATTAATCATAAATTGGCAAAAGTAAAATCTTCAGAACTCGTTTATTGCAAGAAATATGAAAGAATTTTGTATCATATGATGTGAAAATGCCCATAAATGTAAGCAAAAATGTGAAAAAGCCAATATGTAGCATAGTTCAGAAAGTTGACCTGATTGAGCAAAAGTAATGTGATTTTTGGATTCAGCACACCAAAATTATCCTAAATCAGCTCAAAAAACTTAAACAATAAATTTGTTGTTGACCAGTGTTATTTAAATGTATTTATTCATAGTTTCTTTCAATCATCCTGTATTTGTGCACTGATGCAGCTGAGTGGGTGTTTGGATGGTCACAGGAAAAACATTAGGGACAGATTTATACATGCACTTATAGACTATCGATTTAGATTTGCGCCAATAAAACAGGAATCATGGAACAGAATCAATAAGGAAACCCATGTACTGTCTTCCCATTAGTGGAAACATGTGTCTGCTTTGTATTCCTGAATATCTGTGACTGGTTGACATCTTGTTCTGTCCTTTTCACCCCTTCACTCTGTGGGTATGTAGCGCCGCATTATGTAATAATGGTGCAATATGGAATAGTGATTCACCTCATTATGTAATAACGCCACGTTTTATACTAACTTATTACATACTGCAACAGTTATTACAAAATGTGGGTGTAGCACTTTTTTTTTTGTTTTACGAAAATATAATTTGGTGCATTATGTAATAAACCATTGAAAAACCATTGAAATTGATACCTTAATGGGACAAACCATCATATCAGCAGAACGGCATTAGGCATTTAATCTGAATTAGAATTCAGGAAAAAAAAAACTAGTGGGATGGTTCATTGGTCATTCATTAGAAATATTCCAAACCTTTTTGTTCATAGACAGTTTGATGTTCATTTACTTTTTTATCCTGTTGTTGCATTAACATACAAATGGAGCTGGAATAAAGATCTGTGTTCTGTTCTATATTATTATATTATATGTATTTGTGTTTTTTATGTTTTATATCATGTATAATATTTGCAGAACATAATGCAGATCACATGTGTGTATGTCTCTTCAATGTAATTTTCTTGTCAGTAATACTTAATCAGTGCAGCTTTTGTCTCGATAGTTTGCAAACACATTCTCCATTATAATGAATACAGTTGCATTTAATTTAGGTTTGACCAATGAAACATCTGACTATTGTTTTTTTTTTTTTATTTTTTTTTTTTATTGTAATTAAGCTGGAATGCTTAATGTTGTTCTGCTGGTATGATGGTTTTTCCAATTAAGGCATCCATTTCAATGTTTTTTTTTTTTTTATGGTTTATTACATAATGCAGCAAATTATTACATAAAAAAGTGCTACACCTGCATTTTGTAATAACTGTTGCAATATGTAATATAATATTACAAAATGTGTTCAAGAATTTTATTACAAAATGCAGCATTCTTGCATAATGAAATAAAAAATTATCACATCATTACATATTGCACTGTTATTGCATACTGCAGCACTAAAGGTTTTTTTTTTTAATGAATTCTAAATAAGCTGGAATGCTTAATGTTGTTCTGCTGGTATGATGGTTTTTCCAATTAAGACATCAATTTCAATGGTTTGTTACATAATGCACCAAATTATTAAATTTTATTAAAAAAAAAAAAAGTGCTACACCCTCCATTTTAAGGTAACTGTTGCAATATGTAACAAGTTACTACAAAATGCAGCATGTTATCACAAAATGTGGCGTTATTACATAATGGGGTGAAAAATTTCTACATTATTACATATTACACTGTTATGACATAATGTGGTGCTACAGAGTTTCTGCCCCTCTACATTTCTGTTTGCACTCGGCAGCTTCCTTGTATTCGTACGAGGAAACAGATACCTGTGAAAAGTGAAGAAAACCATTGACAGAAAAGCCTTTCAGCAAGCCAGTTCTTAAATATAGCTCAGTCCTGACAAAAGACTGCCAACTGCACTATAAACTACATTTTCATTTTCTAAAAGCACAGTAACATAATAAGAAAAATGTGTTTTGATGCCTGAAATGCTCTCAAAATGTCCACTGTGTAGCTCTGAGATGAATGTAGGACTAAAAAAAAAAAAAAAAAAAAATCATTTAACTTGTGCTTGTAAATATTTAGATCTAGCAGAATTAGTGCCATTTACCAAGGATTTGCAATAATGTTGTACAAATAAAGACAATTTGCATTACAATTAAAGGAATTTGCTTGGAGATTAACAGCACCCAGGGATAAATTTCCACTTGTATTAGCTGTAAATCACGATGGGGGTGAATTATCAAATAAAGGCACGGCATTACACATACAGATTATTAGCTGTGACAGAAATAAAGTGAAAGAGACCTCACCTTCTCTCAGTTTGAAAAGCCATTTTTCCTGAACAAGGTTTCATTCACCTTCTGTAAAACAAGATAACTCACAAACCTGACTTCTTTATTGAGCCAGAAGCAGTGGCACTAATGGCTTTTGCTGTCTATCCTTTCCTCTCTTAACTTATTAACTGTGGAGACAGAGTCAATTAAAAGAACCCTGGCCTTTTCAGCTCACCCCCCCACCCCCCCCATCAATTTGGTTTCCAGGATATTACACAGGCTATTAAGTCCTTGGGTAAACCAGAGTCCACGGCTATCGACGCAAATATGGATATGTCTGAAACTGCTCCGAACATTACCACCAAAGCTGTGACTACACCAGCTCTGGAGGTTTTAGGAGTTGGATGGACTCCATGTTGGCAGTTTTTATAGCAGTGTGCACGTACACAGTTGTATGTTCCGCCACAAAACATATTTTTACATTTTTAATAGAAGTATGCGCGACTGCATGTAAGCAGAAATATTTGTGCAATATTCATTTTAACACTTTATCAGGCAAGTGACTATTTCTAGTAATTTCTGCACACATTACAAGACAGTGACAGCAACAGTTACAGAGAGGCAACTATCTCAAGTCCAATGTGGTGTACTTGGTCAGATATTTACTATATGTCGAAAAAAAAACAAAAAACAGAAGTGCGTAATGTCAGTTTTTCCATTAAATCATAAATGTGATGATTTGTTTGTTTATTATCAAGAGATGTCATGAGAAATCATTCCATAAACATAGCAATGAACATAAATATCAAATTGATTGACAGATATGTAGTACTCGATACTCTATAGCAGTGGTTCTCAAATGAGGGTACATGAAGGCACCCCAGGAGGTACGTGACATTTTTTTAATAAACATTTATTTATAACAAAGTAATAACAACCTCCTGGTTAAAGCCACAACCCCCCACAATAGTCCAATGGAGGGATAGAATTCAGGATGTGTATAACATGGAATATACCACTGCAGTGTTACAAATGAAAAGAGAAATATTTATGAACAATTGGACCCACATTAAGTCACATTTTAATTTGATGTAAGTGTTGTTGCTTTTTATTGTTGTTGCTGTTGTGGATTTCTATTTTGTTCTATCTCAGATTCTGAAAGAATGTCAAGGTTCTACCATGTTGTATTTTAATGGCTGATGTTGATCTCTCCTGAATATTCTGGTCCCTGTGGCCTAGGACTTGAAACAACCATGGACTACTACCCCCATTAAGACTGAGATGTGTGTGTATATGTATGTGTATATATATATATATATATATATATATATATATATATATATATATATATATATATAATTTATTTATTTCTGTTATATGATTTGTTACAATGCACTGTATGGATACACACTTGAAATCTAAATAAAAAGTAAAAAAAAACAAACTTATTTTTCATTCATACAATATTTGAACATCATGAACATCTTGAACATGGCAGAGAAAAAATCAATATATAAATGAATAAATGAAAATATTTATAAATAAAGCAAAATAAATACATAAAATGAAAATAAATAAAATAAATCTCAAAAAGATGTGACAAAAATTAATCTGACAGCATTACATAGAAACAGCTGATTAAATAACATCATATATTAAAACTTAGGTATAGAGTTGAAATAATACTATACATGTACATTCCCACATCAAACAAAATGTCCCAATTTGTCACTTACTCACTACCAACTTCATTATCACTACTCTTAATTAAATCCAAAAACATCTTCCAAATGTTATAGAATTCCGAAGTTCTCTTTTTAACTGTATATGTCAGTTTTGGGTGAGAACTATATAAAAAATCAACTGATAAAGTCACAAAAATGTCATCAATTTTGTGAGAAGATCAAATTTTTCAAAATCAAATTAGCAAAAAAAAACTGACCTGATTGAGAAAAACGGATGTCATTTTTGGATTTAGCGGTGCAAAACGGTCGTAATTCAGTTGAAAAAACCTTGACAACTTGTACAAAACATTTTTTTGTAACCCAGTGTAATATTTAAAATTTTGAGTATTTCTGTGAGTGCCCTATTAAGGGTTAATCAATTGCCTAAACAGCTTTTAAGGAATTTTGGTAGGAATCACAATAAATGTTTGCATATTTACATGTTTATAGTGTGCAGTGTCTCCACATTTATTTATTTAAATTTTACCTTTATTTAACCAGGAAGTCACATTGAGATTAGGGAGACCTGGCCAAGGTAGCAGCCACACAAAGTCCAAAAAACATAAAACACATACATGATAAACAATAAACTATAAAACTCATAAATAAATGAATTATTGATGAAATGTACCAGAGTTAAAAAAAAAAAAAAAAACTGTCAAAATTGCCACCAATAAAAGGAAACGAGTAATCAAATAATGCAGTCTGGACGACCTCCATGTTCCCTATTTGCACAGAATGGTTCTTGGCTCCATTAGTGTGAACGGTGTGTGACTCAGACAACGGTCATTTACAGAAACTACTGAACTCTAAGGCGACCGGGTCATTGCCTCTTCCGTGTTGGGTCTCGCTCTTTGCTCGATCCCAGTCGATTCCTGCTGCCTTCATGCACCAATGGACCGAATGCTGCTGGAGCCAGTGACTGCTAACACGGTACCAGTAATTTACAAATGACCTGCGATGGCTTTATTACAGCAGCCAAGAGGTGCAACAGCCCCAAAAATTATCCACTATAAGAAAAAAAAGACAAGAGCCCAAAAAAGATCCACTATAAGAAAAAAAAGATAAGAGCCCAAAAAATATCCACTATAAGAAAAAAAAGATAAGAGCCCAAAAAATGACACACAATAAGAAAAAAAAGACAAGAGCCCCAAAAATTATCCACTGTAAGAAAAAAAAGACAAGAGCTCTAAAAAATATCCACTATAAGAAAAAAAGACAAGAGCCCAAAAAATACCCACTATAAGAAAAAAAAGACAAGAGCCCAAAAAATTATCCACTATAAGAAAAAAACAGACAACAGCCCAAAAAAATATCCACTATAAGAAAAAAAAGACAAGAGCCCAAAAAAATCCACTATAAGAAAAAAAGACAAGAGCCCAAAAAAAATCCACTATAAGAAAAAAAAAGACAAGAGCCCAAAAAATATCCACTAGAAGAAAAAAAGAGAGAACAGCCCAAAAAAACTATCCACTATAAGAAATCAGACAATTGCCCCAAAAATGACCCACTATAAGAAAAAAGAGAACAGCCCAAAAAATTATCCACTATAAGAAAACAGACAATAGCCCAAAAAAATTATCCACTATAAGAAAAAAAAAAGACAGAACAAAAAATTATCCACTAGCCCAAAAAATTATCCACTAAATGTTTTTAAAATAACTTTATTTTTACCACACCAACCTCCACTTACGGTGGGTTACTTCCTTAGCATTAGCCACATTAGCTGACGGCCTTAAAATTTTCAGCCTGTTCAGGCTATTCTCTTTTTTTTCTTACAGTGGATAATTTTTGGGCTGTTCTCTTTTTTTCTTACATTGGTTAATTTTTTGGGCTGTTCTCTTTTTTTTTTTCTTATAGTGGATATTTTTTGGGCTGTTCTTTTTTTTCTTACAGTGGATATTTTTTGGGCTGTTCTCTTTTTTTTCTTACAGTGGATAATTTTTTGGGCTGTTCTCTTTTTTTTCTTATAGTGGAAAACTTTTTGGGCTGTTGCACCTCTGGGCCACTGCACTTTATCTATTCAATCTATCCAGAAACAGTAGTGTTGGGAATCTCTGCATTGTATGTACGGTTACCTATGTTTTCTGTAAGTGATCGAATCAAGGTCAGTTTCATCAGTGTGCCTCTTAATAAATCATTCTTATTGCTTTTGCGATCGTACTATCGCAATTTGTGGCTGATCTTAGATAGACGTTAACCTTGGCCTCATTCTCCGTCTATTAATAGTTTTGTTTTTATCATCATCAATCTCTCCGGTTTGGTCCATAGCTGTATAGTATTCCGATCCATAGAGTATGTAATTTAATCAAGCTGCAATGCTAGTGTCTGTAATGTGACAATAAAACCATAAAGGTCATTTACGGCTCATTATTACCATAAATCTCTCTTTGCATTCATACTCACCCACACAAGGATGCGTCGAGTCGTTTTCGAGGGTCCTACCAGTACCAGACAGATTCCTCTCAATGACACCGTCAGGTTGTGCAGGGCTATAGTATACCTTGAATTGCATACTAAACGCCTATGTATTCGTCCTTTTATAAGATGAATAATAGGAGTTTCTGGTTCGTAAACTGTTGCGACACATCCACATAAACACGTCAGATGAAAGGAACATGTATTTTAGAACATTATAACATAAGTGCTGATCCAGACCCCTGTCCACATCCACATTCTCCCTTTGAACATCATTCCTTACATTAGTACCATTACTTCATGGTACCTAACAAAGCAGGTCCACTCACTGTTCATGTACAGGTGGACCTTACAGACCCTGGAGACCACATTGGACCTGAGATTGTTGACTCACTAACTGTTGCTGTCCCAAGTCGCTTTTCCCTTGACCGTCAAATAGAGCGAATATAACTAAATGCATAAAAATTTGCCTAATGGATAAAAGGCAATTTCGCTAAAACTCTCGTTTTGATCATTTTCGGTTGTTTTTTCACCAAAGCACTTACAGCTTAAAATATTACATTAACGCGAAGCATACGTTAGTCGAGGATTCTGTTAGCACTTCAGCTAACGTGTCACCTAGCTTATGACAAACACGTTAAGTGCATATATATTCCCTCCTTTCTTGAGTCAGTTTGTTCATGCAAAATGAAATGCGATTAATATAGATTAAAAATGAATGATATTTAAATGTGATTAATCAAAATTAATCCACAGCAACCCTGTGATTAATCGGATTAAAAAATTTAATCGTTTGACAGCACTAGTTTTATTAGTATGTAGAATATCCAAGTCAATCAAGTTACCATATTTGGTTCATTACACATAAATGGCAATAAAATAAATAAATACAAGAAGTAAATATAAAAAATACCAGAAAAACACATGTAAGGTGAGAAAAACGAGTATTTTAGTACATTAGACCAACATAAGTGCTGATCCAGACCCCTGTCCACATCCACATGACCCCTTTGAACATCATTCCTTACATTAGTACCATTACTTCATGGTACCTAACAAAGCAGGTACACTTACTGTTCATGCACAGGTGGAACTTACACACCCTGGAGACCACAATGGACCTGAGATTGTTGACTCACTAACTGTTGCTGTCCCTAGTTGCTTTTCCCTTGACCCTCAAATAGCACAAATATAACTAGATGCATAAAAATTTGCCTAATGGAAAAAAAAGCAATTTCGCCAAAACTCTGGTTTTCGATAATTTTTTTTTGGGGTGTAGTGAAATTGGCATATCGTGCAGAACTCCATTGGAAAGACCTTTTTGCACAAGTAGAGTCAAATTCGAGTTATGTGAACCAGAGATCTGGGCACAAATTGACATGCCATCAAATAACACATGAAAGGTAGGAAATGCGTACATATAACACACCAAATGCCACGAGAACTGGAGTATTCCTTGCTTGTCTGTCATCCTTCACTGCATCAGTCCCATCCATCCATCCATCACATTTACTGGGCTTTTGAAAATAACTGAGGAGACTCTGCTGTCTTCACATTTTGCGCTAGCTAAGTAGCATCCAATTTTGGCTAAAGTCAGCTAAACGACGACACAAGACTGGACACTGACTGATTAATATGCACACTGACACCAACTGGACAGGGGTCTACTACAGGTGGACTAACTGGACAGGGGGTCTACTACAGGTGGACTAACTGGACAGGAGTCTACTACAGGTGAACTAACTGGACAGGGGGTCTACTACAGGTGGACTAACTGGACAGGGGGTCTACTACAGGTGGACTAACTGGACAGGAGTCTACTACAGGTGGACTAACTGGACAGGGGGTCTACTACAGGTGGGCTAACTGGACAGGGGGTCTACTACAGGTGGACTAACTGGACAGGGGGTCTACTACAGGTGGACTAACTGGACAGGGGGTCTACTACAGGTGGGCTAACTGGACAGGGGGCCTACTACAGGTGGGCTAACTGGACAGGGGGCCTACTACAGGTGGACTAACTGGACAGGAGTCTACTACAGGTGGACTAACTGGACAGGAGTCTACTACAGGTGGGCTAACTGGACAGGGGGCCTACTACAGGAGGACTAACTGGACAGGGGGTCTACTACAGGTGGACTAACTGGACAGGGGGTCTACTACAGGTGGGCTAACTGGACAGGGGGCCTACTACAGGTGGGCTAACTGGACAGGGGGCCTACTACAGGTGGGCTAACTGGACAGGGGGCCTACTACAGGTGGACTAACTGGACAGGGGGTCTACTACAGGTGGACTAACTGGACAGGGGGTCTACTACAGGTGAACTAACTGGACAGGGGGTCTACTACAGGTGGGCTAACTGGACAGGGGGCCTACTACAGGTGGGCTAACTGGACAGGGGGCCTACTACAGGTGGACTAACTGGACAGGGGGTCTACTACAGGTGGACTAACTGGACAGGGGGCCTACTACAGGTGGACTAACTGGACAGGGGGTCTACTACAGGTGAACTAACTGGACAGGGGGTCTACTACAGGTGGACTAACTGGACAGGGGGCCTACTACAGGTGGACTAACTGGACAGGAGTCTACTACAGGTGAACTAACTGGACAGGGGGCCTACTACAGGTGGACTAACTGGACAGGGGGTCTACTACAGGTGGACTAACTGGACAGGGGGTCTACTACAGGTGGACTAACTGGACAGGGGGCCTACTACAGGTGGACTAACTGGACAGGGGGTCTACTACAGGTGGACTAACTGGACAGGGGGTCTACTACAGGTGGACTAACTGGACAGGGGGCCTACTACAGGTGGACTAACTGGACAGGAGTCTACTACAGGTGAACTAACTGGACAGGGGTCTACTACAGGCGGTCTAACTGGACAGGGGGTCTACTACAGGTGAACTAACTGGACAGGGGGTCTACTACAGGTGGACTAACTGGACAGGGAGCCTACTACAGGTGGACTAACTGGACAGGGGGTCTACGACAGGTGGACTAACTGGACAGGGGGTCTACTACAGGTGAACTAACTGGACAGGGGGTCTGCTACAGGTGGACTAACTGGACAGGGGGTCTACTACAGGTGGACTAACTGGACAGGGAGTCTACTACTACAGGTGAAGTAACTGGACAGGGGGCCTACTATAGGTGGACTAACTGGACAGGAGTCTACTACAGGTGGACTAACTGGACAGGGGGCCTACTACAGGTGGACTAACTGGACAGGGGGCCTACTACAGGTGGACTAACTGGACAGGAGTCTACTACAGGTGGACTAACTGGACAGGAGTCTACTACAGGTGGACTAACTGGACAGGGGGTCTACTACAGGTGGACTAACTGGACAGGGGGCCTACTACAGGTGGACTAACTGGACAGGAGTCTACTACAGGTGGACTAACTGGACAGGGGTCTACTACAGGTGGACTAACTGGACAGGGGGCCTACTACAGGTGGACTAACTGGACAGGGGGTCTACTACAGGTGGACTAACTGGACAGGGGGCCTACTACAGGTGAACTAACTGGACAGGGGGTCTACTACAGGTGGACTAACTGGACAGGGGGTCTACTACAGGTGGACTAACTGGACAGGGGGCCTACTACAGGTGAACTAACTGGACAGGGGGTCTACTACAGGTGGACTAACTGGACAGGGGGTCTACTACAGGTGGACTAACTGGACAGGGGGTCTACTACAGGTGGACTAACTGGACAGGGGGTCTACTACAGGTGGACTAACTGGACAGGGGGTCTACTACAGGTGGACTAACTGGACAGGGGGTCTACTACAGGTGGACTAATTGGACAGGGGGCCTACTACAGGTGGACTAACTGGACAGGGGGTCTACTACAGGTGAACTAACTGGACAGGAGTCTACTACAGGTGGACTAACTGGACAGGGGGTCTACTACAGGTGGACTAACTGGACAGGGGGTCTACTACAGGTGGACTAACTGGACAGGGGGTCTACTACAGGTGGACTAACTGGACAGGGGGTCTACTACAGGTGGACTAACTGGACAGGGGGCCTACTACAGGTGAACTAACTGGACAGGGGGTCTACTACAGGTGGACTAACTGGACAGGGGTCTACTACAGGTGGACTAACTGGACAGGGGGCCTACTACAGGTGGACTAACTGGACAGGAGTCTACTACAGGTGAACTAACTGGACAGGGGGTCTACTACAGGTGAACTAACTGGACAGGGGGTCTACTACAGGTGGACTAACTGGACAGGGGGCCTACTACAGGTGGACTAACTGGACAGGGGGCCTACTACTACAGGTGAACTAACTGGACAGGAGTCTACTACAGGTGGACTAACTGGACAGGGGGCCTACTACAGGTGGGCTAACTGGACAGGGGTCTACTACAGGTGGGCTAACTGGACAGGGGGTCTACTACAGGTGAACTAACTGGACAGGGGGTCTACTACAGGTGGACTAACTGGACAGGGGGTCTACTACAGGTGGACTAACTGGACAGGGGGTCTACTACAGGTGGGCTAACTGGACAGGGGGTCTACTACAGGTGGACTAACTGGACAGGGGGTCTACTACAGGTGGACTAACTGGACAGGGGGTCTACTACAGGTGAACTAACTGGACAGGGGGTCTACTACAGGTGGACTAACTGGACAGGGGGTCTACTACAGGTGAACTAACTGGACAGGGGGCCTACTACAGGTGAACTAACTGGACAGGGGGTCTACTACTACAGGTGGACTAACTGGACAGGGGGCCTACTACAGGTGAACTAACTGGACAGGGGGTCTACTACTACAGGTGGACTAACTGGACAGGGGGTCTACTACAGGTGAACTAACTGGACAGGAGTCTACTACAGGTGGACTAACTGGACAGGGGGTCTACTACAGGTGAACTAACTGGACAGGGGGCCTACTACAGGTGAACTAACTGGACAGGGGGTCTACTACTACAGGTGGACTAACTGGACAGGGGGTCTACTACAGGTGAACTAACTGGACAGGAGTCTACTACAGGTGGACTAACTGGACAGGGGGTCTACTACAGGTGGACTAACTGGACAGGGGGTCTACTACAGGTGGACTAACTGGACAGGGGGCCTACTACAGGTGGACTAACTGGACAGGGGGCCTACTACAGGTGAACTAACTGGACAGGAGTCTACTACAGGTGGACTAATTGGACAGGGGGTCTACTACTACAGGTGAACTAACTGGACAGGAGTCTACTACAGGTGGACTAATTGGACAGGGGGTCTACTACAGGTGGACTAACTGGAACGGGGGGCCTACTACAGGTGGACTAACGGTGAGTCATGTGACTGCAGTACTGCTGTTGTATTCAGTGTAGTTGTGAACAGTGGTGCTGTTGGTTCTGTACAGGTGGATGCTGTTACAGAATGTTTGATGACTTGTTCAGAGACAGACAGACCAGCGATCCTGCAGCAGGTTCTGTTCATAGTGTTGTGTGAAAACTTTCTTTGGTAGTTTACCCTCAGTATTTTAATCTGTCAAAATGACGGACGGCCTTCAGAATTTTCCGTGATTTAAAAAAAAAATAAATAAATAAAAAATGTCAATGACAGAATATTTTCGGTTAACGTGACCTCTGCTGCTTACCTCTCCCACAGAAATGCGGAACAAAAGAGAAGAGGCAAAGGCATGAAAACTCCGGTTATACAGGGTGGGGAAGCAAAATTTACAATATTTTGAGGCAGGGATTGAAAGACAGTGTATGACCAATTAGTTTATTGAAAGTCATGAGAATTTATTTGCCACAAGAAAATGTACATAATAGAAAATGTTTTTATTCTATGTGTCCTCCTTCTTTCTCAATAACTGCCTTCACACGCTTCCTGAAACTTGCGCAAGTGTTCCTCAAATATTCGGGTGACAACTTCTCCCATTCTTCTTTAATAGTATCTTTAAGAAAATCGACATTGCTGTGTGATGTTCTATTGGTAGCATGTTCTAAAACGCCCCAAATAGCAGAATCCAGAGGGTTTAGATCTGGGCTAGAAGGCGTCCATAAACATGATTCCCAAAAATTGCTAAAGTTGGTTTTGTTGCTGTTGTCAACAAGTGTTTTGGTGTTCTTGTGTAAGATTTTAACTTCAAATCATATTTTACTGCATTTCTAACGGTCTTGTTGTCTACCTCAAGTTCAATTGCCATTTTTCTCATGGATTTGGTTGGATCCTTTAGGATTTTGGATTTGAGAGCTTTAATAAAAGCTTTGGTACGTTTTTCGTTGCTTCCTCCACTTCCAGACTTTCTGGTAATAGTTTTGCTCATAGTCATTCTCTTCTTTCCATTATAAACAGTCTTTATGGACACTCCGACTATTTTTGAAATCTCCTTTGGTGTGACGAGTGCATTCAGCAAATCACACACTCTTTGACGTTTGCTTTCCTGATTACTCATATGGGCAAAAGTTTCTGAAAAGGTATGAATAATAGTGTTAGGTATGATTATGACATCAATATATGTTTGGTTTCAAAACAATTGACGTAGTGCCTGCTGAGAAAAAACAACTAAATGTTCATTGTAAATTTTGCTTCCCCACCCTGTAGCATGCAGTGCCACACGGTAAATCTCACAGACCCAAACTAAAAGTTCCACACACTGACCCAGAGGCCCACAATGTCAGGTACCAACCAAAAGAAATGAAAGTAAAATGAACAGATTTTGTGTAATTATAACAATACACAATATCATATACATACCCACATTGCTGCAAAATAATCGACCCTGTTCCACCAGACAGATTCCTCTCAATGACACCTTCAGGTTGCGTAGCGCTATAATATACCTTGAATTGCATACTAAACACCTATGTATTCGTCCTTTAATAAGCCGAATAATAGGAGTTTCTGGTTCGTAATCTGTTGCGACACATCCACATAAACGCAGTGTGTTGATTTGTCGCGGTGCAGTCATTAGTCTGATGTAACCTCTGTTTAGGTACAGGCACTTAGACCAGCGCCGAAGACCGTCTAAGAGTATTAAATTAGACGCTGCATAGAATTAGAGGACAATCGCCGACTACCACATTGCAAAAAAAAATACTTTGCACACTCTAATTGCAACCATTTTGCAAACGCAGTCTTACATTACCTGGGGACTTTAATATCAAACCTCCGCTTGTTAATGCCGAAATTTGATTTGACACAAGAAGCCCCGAAGTCAAAGCTGAGGATTTAGGGGGGGACCAGTTTAGAGGTTGTGTGTCAGCAAAGTGGTTAGCTAAGCTACTTATCGAATTATACAGAGTTATTGTCATGTTTTGCTTGGTTCAGTCTGAGAAGCCTTCATTGCGAGCACTTTCCCCCATCTTCCCTGAAGGAAAATGGCAGATAAATACAAAAAAGTAACACAAAAACAAGAGAACAAAAAAAAAAGATAATTCCTTGATTCCCCGGCAACAACCGAAAAGCAAATTGGAAAGAAGAGAAAAAAAAAAAAGCTCAGAGAAAAGATTATGCTTTTCTTCTTTTTAATAGACTGTGAAGTAGAAGTTTAAAACCAACACACCACATGCCAACACCATCAAGGTCACATTGAGGGAGTTGAACGTGTTGCTTTCTGACTTTTAGTAGCTTTCTATAAGTAATTACATGCGGCTCTGCTCTTTTCAGCAACAACTCTGAGCTGAGATTATTAACTCAAACCGCACGTTTCCTTGTCACTCAATGTCAAGTACTAATAACAGCTTAGGCAGCGGCGTTAATGATTAAGTTGAAACTACAACTCATGGCAAGTCATTTACAGCACTTTTTTACAGATTCATTAGAAAAGTGCCAGTGACCCCCCCCCCCCCCATGGGCTAGTACAGGGGCGTCAAACTCATTTTAGTTCAGGTTCCGTGTTCAACCCAATATGATCTGAAATGGGCCAGACTAGTACAATAAGAACAGCAAAAAAAAGTCAAATTACATTATGAAAATGTTTACATCTACGAAGTTTCCTTAAATAAATAAATAAATGAATCCAAGAAGTAAATATAAAAAAATACAAGAAAAACACATGTAAGGTGAAGGGAACATGTATTTTAGAACATTATAACATCACTTTTACAAAATTACAAAAATATTATATATATTTATTACAATATTATCCTCTGTATTTTGCATTTTATCACATACTTTCCTGTATTTAAATTACTGATCATGAAAATGTTCGTAAAAACTCAGATTACAGTCAAAAACAGAGAAAATGGAGAAAAAGTGACTGAAATTTCATCCTTATTGTGTTATTGGAGGATATAACAAGACTTTATTACGTTGTTATTGTTATGTAGAAAATCAAGGTCAGTAAAGTTACCATATTTGGTTCCTTACCCATAAGTGGCAAAATAAATAAATAAATAAATCCAAGAAGTAAATATAAAAAATACAAGAAAAACACATGTAAGGTGAAAGGAACATGTATTTTAGAACATTATAACATCACTTTTACAAAATTACAAAAATATTATATATATTTATTACAATATTATCCTCTGTATTTTGCATTTTATCACATACTTTCCTGTATTTAAATTACTGATCATGAAAATGTTCATAAAAGCTCAGATTACAGTCAAAAACAGAGAAAATGGAGAAAAAGTGACTGAAATTTCATCCTTATTGTGTTATTGGAGGACATAAGACTTTATTACTTTCTTATGTAGAAAATCAAGGTCAGTGAAGTTACCATATTTGGTTCCTTGCCTATAAGTAAAATTAGAAATATCCAAGACATGCATATAAAAAAATACAAGAAAACACATGTATTTTAGAACATTATAACATCACTTTTAGAACATTAGACCAACATAAGTGCTGATCAAGACACCTGTCAACATCCACATTATCCCTTTGAACAGATATGACACATATGGATGTTCAGAGGCTCTGTACTTACCGTGGAAACACAAGTCATCTTCTACAACATTGATTCACCAGTAAAATCCATGGAGTTGGATCAATGACAGTGGATGGAGACACTTGGTTTATGTTCAGTTAATGAAAGATTTTACTGAAAAAGTCCCTTTTTCTCTGTTTTTGATATAATAACGCTCAAATGGAATCGCAGCACGATGATTAAAGTGAAAAAAAATGTCAGAAAATACCTGATTTTCACTGAAAAAATGCATAAAGGAGAGGATAATATTATGAGAAATGGTGATAAATCAATTAAGAAAGGGTTTTTTGGGTTTTTTTTATAGTTTATTTCAAATATGCAACAAGACAAAGTAATCTTACTTAGTCCTTAGAAATAAAAAAGGTAGTAAGAAGTCATGGATTTAAAAAAAAAAAAAAAAAAAAAAAGGTTAGAGAAAGAAATAGAGAAAATTAATTTGGGATCTACCACAAATTAGCACTGAAGTTCATACTTCTTCCTACTCCTTTTTGACCATGCAAAATTCAGATTTGTATGTGCTTGGAGATAGATTCTGTCCATTTGAATGTTTTATTTTGTTTTTATTTTTTATTTTTATTTTTTTGCATGTTCGAAATAAATAAATAAATCAAATCAAATCACTGGGTCTTTATGGGATAAGGCTGTTTATGCAACAGTTATGCCCCATCATTTATATAGTTTCTCCTATTTCTGTGTCAATAATTAGAATTTATTGAGGTTGTGAGCATATCAGGTATGAAAATATAGATTGTACCATGATTTTAGTAACATTATGTGCAGATTTTGAACTGGACCTGTATAAAATATGTCAAATTCTCCGACTATAGCTGCTTCCTCGGTCACTTACCTGCTGTAGAATTTAAACTGAAGCCTTTCCTATTTATTTATTTGTTTATTTAACCTTTTGTTTTTGTTTTTACTGTTTGGAAATTCTTTGCACCAGTATAAATCATACTATGCAATCCTCGCTTCTTTAAAAGTACATGTTTTTGCATCAACACTATAATTTACTCAGCTTTCATAAACACCACTTGTTTGTTAACATATATTAAATTACAGGTTTGTGTACGTCCTTACCTTATAAAACCTTCCTCACATCTATAGAAAAAACCACAGACAGCATTCGTTCTTTCATTTAAAGTTTCTTTTTCTGGTCTTTTTTATAGAAAACATAGGGTTGTTATCTGCAGCGCTAAAGCAGACAGAAGCAGACTACTGCACGGTCCCCATTACCCCTCGGAGATCAGGCACCGCAGATACAGCAGGTGTTGGAACATGTTGTTGATGTTGTGAAGGGTGATCGCAGGAGAGGCTTTACAGACTCTGGGGATACAGTCTGGAGGATAACAGCAGAGATCATGGAAACTTTTCAGAGCTCATTTTTCTTCTTGATAAGGGACTGGGGTATAACGGAACCTAAAACTGAAGGGAGGCAGTTTGAACTCAGGCGGGGATGTGCAAATAAAAGCTCAGTACATTGATCATATAATGTGTCGGCTGTGTTTTTCTACATCCAGACAAATGGAGAAGATTTGCTTTGACATCACCTTATTCTACAACTATGGTACAGAAGAGTAACCCTTTATAGGACACTCGTAGAAATACTCTGAAATTCAAAATCAAGGTCATCGAAGTTACTATATTTGGTTCCTTACCCTTATGCGGCAACAAAAAAAAACATCCAAGAAGCAAATATAAACAAGTGGTTTCAGGCACAACAAACCCACAAAGTCCACAGACCACAAAAAAGCATAAGAAATAGAAATATACTTCTGTTTTTTTCTTTTTACAGCTAGTAAATATCAGTAAAGTTGTCCAGTGGAAAAGCAACTACTGTCTTGTAATGTATGTGGAAATTACCAAAAACAGTCACTTGCCCGATAAAGGGTTAATGCAGTTATAATCACAATGGGTGTGGTTACATGATGTTTTTTAAATCTGATTTATTTTTCCAGAAGAAATTAATCTGGAATTAAAGTACTTTCTCTTCTGTTTACATGGAAATGTTAAACCTGAATAAAGGTTTACATGAGAAACGTTTATTCGGTTCTCGCAGCCCTTCTGTTAGCTTAGCTTAGCATAGTCACTGCATTTCCATGGTCACACGTAGCCAGTTTTTTAAAGGTGATTTGTTGTCTTTTGTAAGCGATTTTGTGAAATCCGAGTCTCCCTAATAATTTCTTTAGATCTGCGACTTACTGCACTCATACAATCTTGGGACTGTTGCGTTGACGGAAGTTGGAAAATCTTTTTGTTGGAAGGGATGCATGCGCTAAATTAGCTTTGCTTTACCGTTTTAGCTTTGCATTAGTTTTTATTTCCCAAGATTTTATTAGTGCAGTAAGTCACATGGCCATGATTTGAGCCTCAATGTGTGATCATATTGACCCCACCGGACTAAAGTAATGATTAAGGAGAATTGAGTTTCAAAAAATCACTCATAAAATACTCCAAATCACCTATAAAAGCCTGGCTACATCTGACCATAGGAATGAAGCGATTATGCTAAACTAGGCTAAGCTAATGGAAGGGCTGCGAGAACAAGGCAGTCGGTGCACTGCAGTGCAAACTGATTTGCCCACTTATCGAACTCATTAGTGCATGACAAATGAATAAAAAACAAGTGGTGAACTATTCCTTCAGGGTTTTCCAGGCTGGTAGATCCCATCAGAATAACCCACTGGAACAGTTTGACTATACCCAGATAGAAAAATCATTATGGCTTAAATCTGGCCCAAAACTGGCATGCCATTTTGGCAAAGTTCTGGGTGGATGTAATAAGCAAGCCAAAATCAAACCAGAAGGAAGCCAAAATTCACCCAAACTAATTGCGGACTTCCCAAAATATAGCCATAATTGTCCCAGAAAAGCCCCAAATCCCCATAATCCAGCCAAAAAGTAGCCAAAACGGACCCAAAGAGAGTCCAAAAGGAGGCCAAAATTCACCTAAAATTTGTGTTGATCATGCTTTTAAAATGAGGTGGGGTTTTCTTCTGGGTAGGAATTCCCGCTCTTTGTGCAGTGTTTTGGCTTTACAGAAATATGCCACAACACAACCAAAAAACATCCACATATGGAATAAGATGTTGTCGCTCTTTAGTCAATCTTCTGTCTTGCCATAAACATGTCATACCATCCCTATACTTGATCCTGCTCTTTGCCCAGTCTTTTGGTTAACCACACATATGCCAGAACTCAGCCATATACTGCTGGTGCCTCCATATCTATTATGGATAACCTTAATCATACCACAGTTAAGCCTAAAGGTTTTCATAATGCCAAATGTATGCCATAATACTGCCAAAATATTTGCTATCTGGGTACTGCATTGCATATTCTTCCGCCAGTGCAGAATGTGTGCGTCACCGCGACAGGACAAAACAATGAGCCTGTGCAGAATGGCAGGAATAAAGTCCAAACGGAATAAAGGGTTTACATGTCCGAGGAATAATTTAGCCCGGATTCAAAAGTGGATTAAACCAGTGACTTTAATCGGGTTTAAATTTAATCCGAATTTTTGTTTTTCAACTGGAATAAGGTGTTTACATGAGCATCTGAAATAGGATCTAACCTTTAATCAGATTAAACCAGGAATAGAAGTTGACATGTAAACACAGAGAATGTCACTTCCCTGTCATTCAAAGGCTAAAGCTCATGAATCAGGTGCATTTGAGTGCCATTTTTTTCAGATTTGGATGACATTTCTGTGCTGCATGTGACTCAAGTAGCTATTTGTAGCATTTGTCTTTATCTTGTTAATGATAATTCTGTGTTCTTTGAGGCATCTTGTCAAAGGATGATTCACAGGGTGAGCATGAGACCAAACCATGAACCTCTGCACACATGCTTTTGGGCTAATGCGTCTGCACACAAGGGCCAAAGATGCAGCCTTGAACATGATCTCCGGGTCGTTTCCGGAGCCAGACCTCAGGGTTAGGTAACTTGTAAACTACAACACATGTCAAAGTTGGAGTATTCTTAAAGCCTCAAAAGACTTCAATAAAAGACTGCACAGCTTTCACTCACCTTTTCATGGCCACAACACCACTTTCAAGACACCTGAGGGGGTGGATGTCCGCCCACCGGATGATTCTGACAACTCGCAGTACGCTAAAGAACACGGCGAGCTTTAAAGTGAGTGAAGACGGCGGCTAAAAAGCCTGTTGAAAAGGAAGGTGAGCGCTTTTGTTCAATCTCAAGGCTCTTATCAGTATCCTTTCTATCTGAAGCAGACCACAGTTATCTGCAAAGACTTTCTAAAAACGCACTATTTTTTTATCCACCGACCCACAACGTTCAAGTGCACTGTTATTTTGCATGTGTACTAGAACGACAGTAAAGTCATCTAACTATCACAACTGAGTGTCAGACGACGATAGCAACAGGTTCGACGAATAAAGTGAAGACAGCGTAAACCCAGAGCTTATATATACATGTAAATCTGATTTCTATACAGAAATATATTTAAGCAGAATCTGAATATTTTATTAATCCCAGAGGTAAATTATTGTGTGTTCCATTGCTCCATTCTAGTTTAATAAAAAGTAGCAGGAAAGATTATTACTGCAACAAAAAAGAAAAAAAAAAAAAAAAAACTATACATGTATGTAAAGCTCTGAATATACAAACATATCAATAGCTCTGAATATGGTATGAAAAAACAAGTAAAACAGGAAGAAATACAATATATACTAACACTGATTAAAAAACAACAAAAAACAAACAAACACATCCACAGTAGTAGGATAAATAACATCTAAAACACAACCAGAAGATAAAACAAAGTAAACGTCACACACTTGTATTTTTGCTAAATCAATAGCTGAAAAATAAAAACCTCCTATTGGAAACTTTTTTTTTTTTTTTAGTAAACTATCGAAAAAAAATTGTCTTCTTGCAGAATGCAATTTGGTAAATAAAATCACTGTTATGGGATTACATTACTTTTTAAAATTAGTGTTCTGCAAGAAAAACAACACGTGTTTTTGTTCTTATTTTTCTAAAAAAAATAATTTTTTAGAGTGGAGATTTTGCTCTTAGGCCACCAGTATGTGAACAAAACTTTAAATCTGAAAATAAATACACAAATAAATACACATGGAAACCTCACAGATGGCTTGTTTTATTTATATATATATATATATAATTTTTTTTTTTTTTTTGTATGATTTTTTGTTTCATTTTTACCTCCACCAAGGAGGTTATGTTTTTGTCGGCATTGGTTTGTTTGTCTGTCTGTCTGTCTGTCCGTGTGCAAGATAACTCAAAAAGTTATGGACGGATTTGGATGAAAATTTCAGGAAACGTTGATACTGGCACAAGCAACAAAGGATTAAATGTTGGTGGTGATTGGGGTGGGGGGCACTGATCTGCCTTGGCGGAGGTCTGCACTCTCCGAGTGCTTTTCTAATTTTTATCTCAAAAGCTAAAAAAAATAGACATGGAAAACACAGACACAATATTCAAAGCTGTGAATTGAAATATTATTTATCATCGCAGTAGTTATCCAGGGGAGGGTTTGGTTAAAAGTGTCAAGGTCATGTTTATTTATATAGTACATTTAAAACAGTGGAAAGTGCCCAAAGTGCTGTACAAATGTGCAGATCCAAATGTAAGATATGTAAAAACTAGTAAAATAAGAATAAATACAAGATATACTAACACTGATAAAAACACACAGATACACAGTAGTAGGATAAATAGCATCTAAAACACAACCAGAACATAAAACCAAGTAGAAGTCACACACTTGTTTTTTTGCTATAGGCCTATTGATAGCTGAAAAATAAAACCTTCTGAAACTTTTTTTTTTTTTTTTTGAATAAACTATAGATAAAACTTGTTTCTTGCAGAATGCAATTTGGTAAAGAAAATCAATACATAATACACTGTTTTGGGATTATATTACTTGTTTAGCTTACCGGTCTACAGGCTGTAAGCTATTGTCGTCATGCTGCGTCTGTTGTCGTCTGTCGTCCGTTACAAACCTTTCAATCGTCTTCTTCTCCGAAACTACAGTTCTGATTGACTTCAGACTTGGTATACAGCTTCTTGATGATGTCAACACAAGGTATTAAAATTATTTCGATCCGATTCTGGATTTGGTGCGACTTTGAAAAATGTTCCCCATTATTACAGATAGGAAGTGGATTGATCCAATAAACCAGTAAGTATCAATGATATCAAGTTGGAATTTGAATTTTTTACAGATCTGATTGGAATATGACCAAAACATGGGCTATTTCTGTAATATAATAAATACACAGAACTGGGTGATAATAAATGGCATCTGGATACATTTCCCAAAGCTTGGCCGGTAAGCTACAGGGCCATTGGTCCTATTTTTATAATTAGTGTTCTGCAGGAAAACATGCTTTTTTTATTTTTCTCAAAAAATTACTTTTTTAGACTGGAGATTTGGATCTTCAATGGACAAAATCTGAAAATCAAAACTAAAAATACACATGGAAACCACACAGCTTTTTTTTTTTTTTTTAATCTTAAAAGCTAAAAAAAAATAGATGGAAAGCTCACAGACACAGTACTCAAAGCTGCTAACTGAAATATAATTTATTGCTGTGGTAATTTGGCTTAGTCTGGTTTTGACCAATTCTATATATAAAGTGTCATGAGATAACTTTTTTGTTGTGATCTGGCGCTATATAAATAAAATTTGATTGATTGAGTGATTTGATTGGTTTTCCCCTGTAAGTTGCTTTGGAAAAAAGCGCCTGCCAAATGCATAAACATAAACATAATTATCCAGTGGAAGGCCCTACAAGGTGGGGGGCTTTTTTTTTTTTTAATCCTAAAAGCTAAAAAAAAAGACATTGTTGTGGAAATGTTCAACTGATAACCCACACACAAAGAGGAGAGAAAGTTAGAGTTAAAATAAATAAATGCATTTATTGAGAAGTCAGTCACAGAGAAACTCTGTAAGTGAAGTCTGATTAACCATGAAAATACTAAAGATTATATAGACCAAAAATCCAACCCCCCAATGGTGACACCCAAATGACAACCCCATATGTTAATCATACCACTCCATACCAGTCCTTCCGGTTCCAGGGGGGGGTAAGAGGCCATATTGGCCTCTTACCCCTTACCTTGTTTAAATAATATCTAGCATGCAGGCGCCATCACATATCCAAACATTTAGGTGTTTGGGTTTTAACTCAAGGTAAGAACTCCATCCCGAGTCGGGGGTGTTGCAGAGTGGTAACCATCACACATAAGCATATGCATGAAGAATGACTCAGCATCAAAAGAAGATGTACTAAGAGTATAAAATATTAAAAGTATAAAATATAAAGAGTATAAAATATAAAAAGTAAATTTTTCCACCACAACATGTAACCACACAGACACAATATTCAAAGCTGCTAAATGAAATATTACGTATCATTGCAGTAGTTATCCAATGGAAAGCTCATATGTATTTGCTTGGTTAAAGGTGGGAGGCTTTTTTTTGTTGTTTTTTTTTAATCTGAAAGACTAAAAAATAGACATGTAACCACGCAAACACAATATTCCAAGCCATCCACACGGACGTTGTATTATTCACAAAAGACTGACTTGTGACCGTCCATTTAACCATCTTTGTGACGCTGATTAAATTTTCGACTGAGGCACTTTCCTTCTCATTTTCGAGTGTTATACATCGACCTCGGCAGGCCCTTGGGTTGTCATCCTGCCATTGTTCGCATGAAGCAGCACAGACATGTTCTGAGCGACTGATATTTTACCCTGTCATTAATGGGACTGGCTAATCATGACACACCGGCTGTGACTGGAGCTGAAATGGCGTTTGGTGCTTTTGGACAGATTTTGAAATTACACTGCTTTCTCTGACTATTAAAGGCTATTAAAGGTGTTAACACTTCCAATTTTCTGGCAGGTTAATTTGGAATCCCTGCAAGTGAATTAAACATTTGCTCATTCGTTCTTCCCCGGCTCTGGTGTCTGACAAGCTTGCATTTCGGCTCAAACAATGTTTTTAGTCGGGCTAAATGTGTAATTCCGTGGACTGTTCTAATTGCACGGCCGCATGTGCCTCTCATACAAATCTTTGTGTGTCTAATGATTAACTGCTGTTTCACAGATGTATATCGATCGTGCCAGTGGAAGATGGATCACTATCTAACGTCACAGCCCAGAAAATCAACAGTGAATCACTCTCTGCTTCCACTTTCTCTCTTGCATTCGCCCACTCGCGTATGGTTTTGTTTTTTTTTGTTTTTTTTTGTTAGCTTGCAACAGACATAGTACATTTAATTACCACTGGAACAAAAACAACAACCAAAAAAAACATGAAATGGTATTAGCTTTATTTATTTATTAGGCTCTGTGAACGAAGCAATATCGTGAAAAGACTGTTGTGGAAGTAACAGGGGAGCAGCTAATCTTTAAAATCGTTCAATTATTTACATAAATCAGTGACTGAACATGTTATTGTCAAACACCTAGCATGTGAAATTAGAGGCAAAGACATCAAATTGTTTTTCTTGCATGTGCAGTGAATAGAGATACCGGCTTCTTGCTTTAACGCATAAAGACCCAAACATCCACCGGTGACACCAACCATCTACTGATCTAAACTGTTTAACCCTGTAAAGTCTGAACTGTTAAATAAATGACAGAAAATTCCAGGTCTTTGAAACTGGAGCCTTTATTCGTCCTTCCGAACAACAACAAAAAAATTGTTTTCAAATATCAATTTCCATGTGTGAGTTTCCATTTTGTATCATATTTGATACATCAGGTCTCAAAGCTCAAATATTATTTTTGAACAAACAACAACACAGTATAACGCAAACATGTCTAACAAATTGGTAATTTCTTTTCAATATTGCCAAAGTTCTTCCTCCTTCCTCATTAATCACAGTCTTGTAGTGTCACTGGAAAGGCCTCTGGTGAACAAATTTCTCCCCCCTGGTGGATTATCTGTGTATTGCACGTGTATCCCCTATGTCGTTATCAAGGGAGAAGAAATCCAACCAAATCTGTCTGTTATCGCATTCACACCAAGGATATCTGGCGGTGGTCGGGGTAAAACCATTAAGCATTAAGAAGCTTTATTATCATCATATTAACAGTTTAAAGCCTGAACCATTAAATCATTGACAGAAAATTCCAGTTCTTTGGAACTGGAGCCTTTATTGGTCCTTTTGAACAACCAAAAAATGTTTTTCCAAATATCAATTTCCATGTATGAGTTTTGATTTTGTATCATATTAGACACATTGGGTCTCAATGCTCAAATATTATTTTTGAACAAACAAAAACATAATATCACACAAACATGTCTAACAAATTGGTAATTCCTTTTCAAAATTGTCAAAGTTTTGCCTCCTTCCTCATTAATGACAGTCTTGTAGTGTCACTGGAAAGGCCTCTGGTGAATGAATTCCTCCCCCTGGTGGATTATCTGTGTATTGCATGTATCTAATTGTATACATCAGGTTTTTCAAGAAAAAAAAAAATCACGCTGATCATGTAAAGGGCTTCAAAACTCATGTATCAAATATGATACGTTTGACGTTATAGGGTTAAAACCTTTTGATCCACTAATCCTATCAATACATGTAAATAATTGGTGTAAAATACAGTTTGTCATCTTTTCATGGTCATCGGATATGACCCATTTGGACGTTCAGAGGCTCCGTAGTGAATGTGGAAACACTGTCATCTTCTACAGCATTGATTCACCAGTAAAACCCATGGAGTTTAATAAATGACAGTGGATGGAGACACTGGGTTTATGTTCAGTTAAGGATAGATTTTACTGAAAAAGTCATTTTTTTCAGTTTTCTCTGTTTTGATATAATGAACTTTGAATTTACTCTGAGTTTTCATGAAGATCTACAGTAGCGGTTGTCAACCTTTTTTGAACAAACGCCCCCTCACCTTATCATCAACCTCCTGCCACCCCCCGATCCCCCCACCCCCGAAAAAAAATTGCAAGGGGGGTTGGGCTGTAGTTCTGTAAGTAACGAATGGACCTCTTTGTTGAGGACCTGGGTGGGTGGGTGGGGGGGTTATATAGCTCAGTAGCTAATGCTCACCTTATCATGAGCCTACTCTCGCCCCCCTGAAAAAAATTGCAATGGGGGGTGGGGGTGGAGACGGAAAACCAGAGCACAAGCAGCCCTGGTATTTCTAATCGCACCCAAAACACATACCTTTATCTCATTTCATATTCTAGTTAACGTTCGTTCTAATACAGATACTAACACATTTTGATGAATAACAGTAACTAACGCCCCCCCATTTGTGCCTGAGCGCCCCCCTCTCAGCTTTCTCATTCAAAACGCACCCTGATGTTGTCAAAGAGAAACACTAATGTACAGAATCGGTGAATTAATTACAGGAAAATACATGATTTACACCAAAAATGCAAACATACAGAGCATAATATTGTTCAATAAATAAATGAATAAATAAATAAAAGTGATATATCAGTTAAAAAAAGTTAGAAATAGAGAAAAATTAAGTTGTGAACTGCCACAAAAGTAGCACTGGGTCTTTATGGGTTAAGATGTGATCCATAAATGCACTGCACCAGCAAAATGACACATGAAAATGGGCAGCATTTAACATCACAGTTCTGGAATGACATCGTAAAATGGAGAGGTGATAATTAAGTAATACTGTATAATTAGTAAATGTAAGGCTTAGTCTTAACGTGGCTCTGTGTGTACAGTATTAGACCAAAAATGTATGTTACAGGGTGATAAAGAGCAAATGGCTACCTCTGACTTCCACAAGTTTTCATGTGATTTTGAAGGCTTTATACTGATGCTAAGCAACAATACTCTGAATATAGCAACATAAACTAAATGATCTCTTTTAGGATAAAATAACCCCTGTAGAAATAAAGTAATTATCAGTGGCAACAAGAGATTTTACTAAGTATTTGTAAGCTTCAAAACATGGAATAATAACTTGTAAATTAAAAATCATTTCTTACAATCCTTGTGGTTAATTTGAAGTCCACATTTATCAATTCATTAAACTTTTTGTTTTTAATTAATTTGCTAAACCCACTTTTATTAGTCTTTGGTTAATTTATTTGTGCATTTGGACCCTAACAGTTCATAAAGTTTGAATTTGAACCCTCCAGGTGCTGCGAAGCTATCGACATATTCATTTAGGCAAAAATCCAGTGGATTTCTACAACTTGTTTTAATTCCTTCTTAATTTGTTACGTCTATAATAGTTACATCACAACATTTGCACATATAAGGTCAAGACTTCCGACGAACATTTCTCCGAGTGCGACATAATTGTTTATCAGCAGCAGTGGTTGTAGTAAAAAATTAAAATATGTCCAAACTTTGAGCCGATTACCTAAAATGTTCAGTTGTTGGTTGAACGCAATACAGCAGCACAGCCAACAACCTGGAGGGGGCGGGGTTTGAAGTGGCTCATTTGCATTTAACCCTTTCATGCATAGTGGTCACTACAGTGGACAGTTATTCTCCAGCTGTTCTCTTGTATATTCATGGGTTTTGTTGTTTTAGTTCCATATCGGCCAACACAGTGGACACTCATGCACCATCCCATAATAATACACTGACATTCACACCGTCACTGTAACTTTGCTGTTCTTTCTAAACCTGATCTGCACTAACGTGTTTGAGTGTAAATCAATTGCTAAAAACATTGGGAATATAATAAAATGTAAGAAAACATCAGATTAGCTGCATTAAAAATGTTTTGATTTTATAGTTTTCACACAGTATATCACTTTCTGATATCGCATTCTTTGCTTCAAAAATTAAACATATGATGTACAGTGGATTGGACATTTTTGGAACTTCACGAAAAAAATTATGAAGATAGATTTGTTTCTTCATTGCTTTAACCAAAAAAAAAATAAATAAAAAAATCAATTAAAAAAAAAAAAAATCACTTCAATATTTAAAAAAAACTACTCAATCAAAGAAAAAAAAAGGTTCAAATGCAATTTTTTGGATCTTAATTTTTTATTTTTTTTTGCATTCATTTTATTTTGTTACTTTTAATTATATTTGTGATTATTTTATTGAATATTTTACCAGTTAAATCACCCAAAATTGCTTTATTGGACTTTGTTTTCTAGTAGTGGAATGAACCACAGTACATTTACTATGCTACAAGTACAAACCAAAAACAAATATTTTCAATCAAAAAAAAAACAAAACAAAAAAAATTCACTTCACTAAAAAAAATTAATAATAATAATAATAATAATAATAATAATAATAATAATAATAATAATAAAAATTCAATCAAAGAAAAGTGTTCAAATGCAATTTTTTGTTCTAAATTTTTCTTTTTTTTTTGCATTCAACACTTTTTTTCTTTGATTGAAAAGGGGTTTTTTTATGGCAAATTTTTTTTGGATTGAAAATTTTTTTTAATGGTTAGAGCATTAAAGAAACAAATCTACTTTCATAAAATATAGGTTCAATAAAAAAAATTCAATCACATTGTTTTTTCATGCCTAACGGGGAATAAAAACACTCAGGAATAAAATCTTGACTAAGGTTCTCATCATTTACACATGAAAGGGTTAAAGGGCCAGCGCTCAAAACGACCTTTCTGGTGTCATGACTCAGAAATAGGGTTGAAGATGGACCTGTGGAGTTGAATTAATGAAGAATTCAGACCCAAACATAGCATTTACAGTTTATGTAGACCACAGGGAAATGTTTTAAAATGTATTATTCCAGTTAAAAAAGCAAAATATCACTCCTTTAAGTATTAATTACTTTTTCTTAAGTCTTGTTCGTGCTATCCGTGAACTCATTCAGTCATTTGTAATAATTATGAAGGTCATCCGTGATCTTAATTCCATGCCAATCTGCCATGTCTGTAATGTCTACATAATTTGTACATAATACTAAGTTGTTACCTTGTTATCACTTTGGTAATTACATTGTATTGTTAAAAACTATCTTTGGTTTAATACGTTTAAAGGTTGACTTTTTAACAGGCAGGTCAATGGCATATTATCTCATTCCACTTTTATCCTCCACCGGTTCCCCTTGGAGGTGTGCCCTCTCACCGGTGCATTTTCACTGTTAATAAACTTTTATCATCCTGACATACTGTTGTACAGTCTGCTGCCCAGCTGCATCACCACAGACGGCAAAGACCTCCAGCAGGTAATCACAATGGTCCTAAACCTGGGAGACATCCACTCAGAACGTCTCCACAAACGGGCTTCTATCATCACCCCTGTCACCCCTCACATCCTGGAAATCCCCTGTTCACCGTCCACACACAGACCAGCAGATCGACAGACTTTTTCCACCAGCCTGTGGACCATCATTATGAGGCTCCAAACTATATACAGTCACGGAAAAAAATATTAGACCATCAAAAGTCATCAAAAATAATGGTTATGCAATCAAGTCCTAACTCCTGTGTGTATCATGTGACTAAAACAAGACAGAAAAGAAAACATGGAATGGCTAAAAGCACTGTTTTTGTCAGTACAATGCCATAGATATGGATGTAAGAAATGAAATGATTTTGGTTATTATCAAGAAAACCATGGAAAATCAGCTCTGAAATTCAACTCTTATGAGCTATTTTTGTTGTTATCTTTATATATTTTCCAAACAAATGTACCTTTAGTTGTACCAGGCATTAAAATGAACAAGAAATTAAAGAAAACAAGGGTGGTCTAATAATTTTTTTCCCGACTGTATCATCAAATTTGCAGGTGATTCCATCATTGTGTATCCGCTTGTTGTGTTGGTGGAGGTCTGAGCTCTCCGAGTGCTTTTCTAGTTATTAATGACATTCTTCTTCTCAAAAAACTGTACTTTTCTTCTTGGTATTCAGCCAGTACGGTAATTAAGAGCGGCGCCCTCTGGTGGATTGATTGAGAAACGTTCGTTCGGATGTTTTGTTTTTTTTTTTGTGGGAGCCAGGGGGGTGGGAGCAGTTATATATGTGGGGGTGTGGTCCATAACTAACGCAACTAACGAAACAAAAGAGAAACTTTAAATACTTTCAAAGTCCAACTCCTGGGTTCTACTCTTCAATTATACATCGGATCTTACACCAAATTTTCACAACTTCGAACCTGTATCCACTGGACACAAATACTGGACCCCATGAATTTGTCACGTTTAACCTCCCCCACCCCCCCTTACGGCACCCCAGTGCATGGAGACGTTCGCGAATTCTGAGACTGCCGACAGTTCGGTTTAGGTGAACGTTAGTGCCAGTAATGTAGGATATACAGGGTGGGGAAGCAAAATTTACAATATTTTGATTGAAAGGGTTGAAAGACAGTGTATGACCAATTAGTTTATTGAAAGTCATGAGAATTTATTTGCCACAAGAAAATTGACATAATAGAAAATGTTTTTATTCTATGTGTCCTCCTTTCTCAATAACTGCCTTCACACGCTTCCTGAAACTTTCGCAAGTGTTCCTCAAATATTCGGGTGACAACTTCTCCCATTCTTCTTTAATAGTATCTTCCAGACTTTCTCGTAATAGTTTTGCTCATAGTCATTCTCTTCTTTCTATTATAAACAGTCTTTATGGACACTCCAACTATTTTTGAAATCTCCTTTGGTGTGACGAGTGCATTCAGCAAATCACACACTCTTTGACATTTGCTTTCCTGATTACTCATATGGACAAAAGTTTCTGAAAAGGTATGGATAATAGTGTTAGGTATGATTATGACATCAATATATGTTTGGTTTCAAAACAATTGATGTAGTGCCTGCTGAGAAAAAACAACTAAATGTTCATTGTAAATTTTGCTTCCCCACCCTGTAGGTGGAAGAAAATTCAGTCACAACCTGCCTGTTATTTACATTGGTTGGTCGTCCCTCCCAAAGATGAAGAAGGGATGTAAAAACCAGAAAGGGGGGGATGATCTCCCCCATTCCCCCTCAAGAAATCGCACCATGCATACATAAAGCAAAGATGAATGAGACTTTTCACGAATTGCCACTTGGTTGATAATAAAGACTACCTTAAAACTTGCGACTCTTTTCCCACTCTTTCCGTCGACTTGACCTCGCTGTAATGTAAAGCGCTACTAAAAACACAATCCACATCAAGTGAGTGTGGCATTTGGGAGACAGATGCAAAAAAACACTCCGAAGCCATACATCGAGACAGGAATTAGGTCTAAAAAGCTGAAAGAGAAACTGTGAAGAGAAAGAAAGTCTTCGGCGTCCGTAAAGATGGCTAAAGGGCAGAGCAGATACAGGGAGTCAACCGAGTAATTCAGCTGAGAGCTAATGAGAATGAATGTTTGCCTTCATCGCCTCCCTCCCTCACTTCTCCTGCTGGCCTCCACAGATAGGCCACACTACATTTATCTTCTCCCACTGACACTTTTTAACACAGTGCTACACAGAGCATAGCATAAAAGGGCTAAAACAGTCTGTCATCGGAAACAAACATCGAGGAATGCAGATCTCACCTCGAACGCCCTTATTCTTGAGCGTTATTTATGCACTCAGAGAGAGAGAGGATGGGAGGATGGGAGGATGGGGGGACGAACGAGGGAGGGAGGGAGGTGTAAGACGAGCGATTAGATCAGCACATTGGGATGGTTTAAATGTTTGGTGTGTTTGTCGAAGGAGGACACTACCGATAAGAAAGGCAACAGTTAAAGCCCAGTTCTTAGGAGGAGATAGTAACTGTAAATATACTGACACCCACGGCATAGTCTTATCTGTGACGGAACAAAGCGTAAAAGACCGACCCGAAGGTTCGGATCTAACTCAGGTGCGCTCAAAATAGATATCTGGGTGACTCATGTGTTAATCGTCTCATTAAAATGGGTTCTGTTTTCCAATCCAGACCTTTGTGTGTTCAGGCAGTGTTTGTATGCTCGGTATTTCACAAATGATTCCACTGACAGTTTGTTTATTCTGCTGTGTAGTCGAATAAATTGTGCAATAACACCGTTCGGAGCCAGCAGGCTGATTAAACATGGAAAACCTTGAGAACAACACTTTGCTAAGAGCGTATTTTTTTGTAATGCACTGAGAAGTTGCGCAGGCAGGTCATTGCAGGTAATTTTCCGACTTGAGAAAACTCTGACGAAGGTGTTTGGAGCACGAGGCGCAACCATCTGTAATGAGCACAAGGTGAAAACTGGGAAAATGTCCAGTCCTGTTATGTTATTATCTTATTGTGGTTTTATTTTTTTGGTGCGTTCGTCGTCGTCTTCTTTTTTTTTATTTAACACTAAAAGCAATGATGGGTAAAATGAACCTGCAGCAGTTTTTCAACGGAGCGTCAACATGTCTCAGTTTCTGACATTCTCGAAAATTGCATTGTGTTTCAGTTCCTATTATTAAATATACTCAAATAGACCATTATTAAAAATATGGGAATTTAGCCAGTACCTCCATCAGCTGTGCCCAGTCAGATAGGGCCTTTTCACACTGGGTATCAGAGTATGTATCCGAGTACTTTGGACCCCAAAGTCCACTGAATTTTATCAACGTGAATGCAAACTTTCCAGGTGTGAGTACCATACCCAGTCCAACTGAGAAGGTAGTCCTGGGTACTACTACTACTATTACTACTACTACTGCTACTACTACTATTTCTACTACTACTACTACTACTGTTATTACTACAGCTACTACTACTACTGCTGTTACTGCTACTACTGCTACTGCTGCTACTACTACAACTATTTCTTCTACTACTACTACTACAGCTACTACTACTGCTGCTGTTACTGCTACTACTACTACTACTATTTCTACTACTACTACTACTACTGTTACTACAACTACTACTACTACTATTATTTCTACTACTACTACTACTACTGCTGCTACTACTACTACTACTATTACTACTGCTACTACAACTGCTATTACTACTACTACTACTACTATTACTACTGCTGCTACTACTGCTATTTCTACTACTACTACTACTACTACTACTGCTATTACTACTACTACTTCTACTACTATTACTACTACTACTATTACTATTGCTACTACTACTGCTATTACTACTACTATTTCTACTGCTACTACTACTGCTATTTCTACTACTACTACTACTGCTATTACTACTACTACTATTACTATTGCTACTACTACTGCTATTACTACTACTATTTCTACTACTACTATTACTGCTATTACTACTACTACTATTACTGCTATTACTACTACTACTATTACTATTGCTACTACTACTGCTATTACTACTACTACTATTTCTACTACTACTACTACTACTACTACTGTTACCACTACAACTACTACTACTATTATTTGTGCAACTGCTATTACTACTACTACTACTACTGCTGCTACCACTATTACCTACTGCTGCTATTACTACTACTGCTATTACTACTACTACTGCTATTACTACTATTATTACTACTATTACTACTACTATTGCTATTACTAGTACTTACTTACTACTACTACTACTGCTACTACTACTACTACTATTACTACTATTCTATTACTACCTACTACTACTACTACTACTATTATTACTTAGTACTACAGCTACTACTACTACTTCTACTACTGCTATTACTTACTACTATTACTATCTATATTATAAAAGCCAAGTGGCCTCTGTGTGTGTGTGTGTGTGTGTGTGTATTCACACACGGTCCGTACAGAGCTGACTGCTGCAGTTTGTCACACTTGCTGATTTTTTTTGTCAAGGATCAGACTGGCAAAAATGGAAAGTTGGTAGGACCAATATTTTGGGAGTTATTAATCATTTTGGAATACAATGGCCTTACAATCACATTACTATACCCAGAACGTTTTGGCGGTGACTGCTGGACAAATGTAGTACAGCATGTACAAATACACAACAGCATAAAAACTACCACATCTAGAACCTGTGGATCTTCACAGGTCAACGCACTAGTTACTAATACTACCACTACTACTACTATTACTAGTGCTGTCTTTGTCACTTTGTCCCTTAAACCTTCTAAGGACATCTAAATTTTTGCTTCTGATGCAATTTTTGATACACTGTCTTATTGTCAGTGGGAAACAACAAAGAACTCCAGCACTCGTCAGCATACTTGTACCGGTCTTCAACTTGGACTTATGACAACAACAGGGCAGGGGTGGAGACAGTAGACATATGCAATAAATCCTCCTGTAGATATCAATATTCAGCCCAAAACAATTAGTCAAGTGTTACATTACAAAACAACATAATCAGTCTAGATATTGTAAACAAAAACACAACTCCAAGTGGAGGATTCCTACTGATGGAAGACCATTACAGGTTGTTACAACCCGAAGGGTGAAACATATTTACAAAGGACACCGGGAGTCAAGGAGTATAATTCGAAAAAAAACTTTATTTATTTGCATTTAGTTGTTTGTTCTTCTGCTATTCTCTTTGGTTGTAACCAACATGGTTTTAGTTAAGCAGAATCCAAAAACCCCCTTTTTTTAAACCCCTGTGCCCAAAGTAACAAAGAAAAAGACCAGAGTGGACCGGCAAACTAAACATAAGGACGGTGCGCTGGACAGGCTAACCCTGTACAGGGCCGTAGAAGCTGCCAGCGCACCGCTACCCTATCAAATAAAACAAACTTCAAAAAATAAGCCCTAGCAAAAGGAAAAGCGAAAACAGGACGTCCGGATCCACCTGGTCAAACAAAAGGATAAGCTAACAAAAAGCTAACAAAAACCCCGCTGGCGTGGAGCAACCTGCGTGGAGCAACCTGCGTGGAGGAGTGGAGCGGATGCGCGCCTCAACGTGCACGCCCCGGACGCCGGCATCGTTGGAGGAGGTGGAGAGAGCAGGAGGCGAGAGAGCGCGAGAGCCCAGCACTGGTCCAATTTATAATAATAATAATAATAATAATAATAATAATAATAATAATAATAATAAACTTTATTTGTATAGCACCTTTCATACAGAAATTGTAGCCCAAAGTGCTTCACACTGATTGAAAAAATACAATATTAAAATACATTAAGATTTGATTATACATCAAGAGAAAAGGAAATTTGAGAGAAATACAATAAAATAAATATAAAAACAACGCACATTAAAATATTTGATTATGCATAGAATTTTTGAAGTGCAAGAAATAAGATGAAATTTGAAATACAATAAAATAAAAAATAAAAACAGAAATACAATAAAATAAAATAAAAATAAAAACCGCACATTCCTGGTTCCTGAATTGTGACCCCATTTTTATCTCCTTTCAAAGGCTAATGAGAATAAAAATGTTTTTAATTTGGTTTTAAATATATTCAGTGAACTGGCTTCTCTAATGTCTTTTGGAATTGTATTCCATAACTTTGGTGCATAGTTAGTAAAGGCTGCGTCCCCCATTTTCTTTGTAATATTTCTGGGAGTCGCTAGTAACCCTGCGTTTGATGACCTCAGTGTTCTAGTTTGTACATAATTGATCAGTGAGTTTGCAATGTAACTTGGTCCGGTTCCATTTAGAGCTTTATATAGGCTCAGCCGGCGGGAAAACCAATTGGCCATCTATTAAAAGAAACACTAAATACATACTATTATCCCAAAAATGTTATCAAGGCAAAAAAAATAACAGAGAGCAATATTTACCCAAAAGTGTCAAGTAAGAATTATAACAAAACCCACAAAAGACAAAGGGGGAAAAATAAAAGTGCGTCAGAACATAACACAGGTATGGTTCTGGCCCATTTTCTCTGTTTGACGTGTTTTGGCGTCAAGTCTCCATCAGGAAGTCAAAGTTGAGTTTTAAAAAGGTCTATTTTAGTATTTTTTAAGAAGACATGCTTTGGAGTGTTTCTTATTTTTAAGTACATTTATGTCAAAAGCAAAGTGCAACTCTAATAAAACACTTTTTTGAGTCCAGATAGGGCTGATGATCCAACATTTTTACAAATTATAGTGGTAATTGACATCATACTGGACTCATAAAGGCTTTATTTTCTATATAATTTGTCATATAATCTGCTCTTCTGAGAAATCACGCACATCACATAAATAAATAAATAAACAACCTTGCCTAAACCTACCTACAGTATTCACTTTGAAAGACCTCAATATGAGAGTTTTACTGGAACATTGCATTATGGGTTGTTTTTTAGCGTTCATGTTAGCTTGGCCCACAAGTATATTTAAGCCTGTTTAACTGCAGTTTTTATTCCTTTATCGATGAAATAACAACTGATGAAATCCAAGCTTCAGACGGCTCATGCAATCCTTATGTGAGGCAGACATGGTTTACTGAAGTTATGGTGCAAGACACACAGAAAGAAATCTTTTATGTTATTTGGAGAAATGTGAGTATCTTTGGTTTTGATATGAAAGTTCAACTGTGGCCATCATTCTGTCTTTATTAGGCAGCTGTTAGTGATGTACGATGCACAGTTTGGATCGTATGGACATAAATGATACATAAGAACTCCTGCTTAAACATAGAAATAATAATGATCCTTGATATTTTCTGGAAAAACAACACGAGCCTCAGCCAGAGCCCTGGGGAAATATTATAGGTAAAATTACACTGTTAAATAAAGTTGGAATAATTTTCCTTTCAGACACATTCCTCTTTTTATTCCTATTACAGTTGTCCCTCACTATAACGCAGTTCAGCTTTCGTGGCCTCGCTGTTTCGCGGATTTTTTTAGTGCAATTTTACATGCTTTTTATTTTTTACAGGGTATGAACTTGCATTGTGTTCTGCGTCCTGATTGGCTAAGGGAGAACCCACGCATTGGGTTCTGTGTCCTGATTGGCTAAGGGAGCACCCGAGCATTGGGTTCTGCGTCCTGATTGGCTAAGGGAGAACCCGCGCATTGTGTTCTGCATCCTGATTGGCTAAGGGAGAACCCTCGCATTGTGTTCTGCGTCCTGATTGGCTAAGAGAGAACCTGCACATTGTGTTCTGCATCCTGACTGGCTAAAGGAGAACCCTCGCATTGTGTTCTGCGTCCTGATTGGCTAAGAGAGAACCTGCGCATTGTGTTCTGCGTCCTGATTGGCTAAGGGAGAACCTGTGAATTGTGATCTGCATCCTGAGTGGCTAAGGGAGAACCCGCGCATTATGATCTGCATCCTGATTGGCTAAGGGAGAACCCGCACATTGTGTTCTGTGTCCTGATTGGCTAAGGGAGAACCCGCGCATTATGATCTGCATCCTGATTGGCTAAGGGAGAACCCGTGCATTGTGTTCTGTGTCCTGATTGGCTAAGGGAGAACCCGCGCATTGTGTTCCGCGTCCGGATTGGCTAAGGGAGAACCCGCACATTGTGTTCTGCATCCTGATTGGCTAAGGGAGAACCCTCGCATTGTGTTCTGCATCCTGATTGGCTAAGAGAGAACCTGTGCATTGGGTTCTGCATCCTGATTGGCTAAGGGAGAACCCTTGCATTGTGTTCTGCGTCCTGATTGGCTAAGAGAGAACTTGCGCATTGTGTTCTGCATCCTGATTGGCTAAAGGAGAACCCGTGCATTGTGATCTGCGTCCTGATTGGCTAAGGGAGAACCCGCGCATTATGATCTGCATCCTGATTGGCTAAGGGAGAACCCGCGCATTGTGTTCTGCGTCCTGATTGGCTAAGAGAGAACCTGCGCATTGTGTTCTGCGTCCTGATTGGCTAAGGGAGAACCTGTGAATTGTGATCTGCATCCTGATTGGCTAAAGGGAGAACCCACGCATTATGATCTGCATCCTGATTGGCTAAGGGAGAACCCGCGCATTGTGTTCTGTGTCCTGATTGGCTAAGGGAGAACCCGCGCATTGTGTTCTGCGTCCGGATTGGCTAAGGGAGAACCCGCGCATTATGATCTGCATCCTGATTGGCTAAGGGAGAACCCGCGCATTGTGTTCTGTGTCCTGATTGGCTAAGGGAGAACCCGCGCATTGTGTTCTGCATCCGGATTGGCTAAGGGAGAACCCGCACATTGTGTTCTGCATCCTGATTGGCTAAGGGAGAACCCGCACATTGTGTTCTGCGTCCTGACTGGCTAAGGGAGAACCCGCGCATTGTGTTCTGCGTCCGGATTGGCTAAGGGAGAACCCGTGCATTGTGTTCTGCATCCTGATTGGCTAAGGGAGAACCCGCGCATTGTGTTCTGCATCCTGATTGGCTAAGGGAGAACCCTCGCATTGTGTTCTGCGTCCTGATTGGCTAAGAGAGAACCTGCGCATTGTGTTCTGCATCCTGATTGGCTAAAGGAGAACCCGTGCATTGTGATCTGCGTCCTGATTGGCTAAGGGAGAACCCGCGCATTATGATCTGCGTCCTGATTGGCTAAGGGAGAACCCGCGCATTGTGTTCTGCGTCCGGATTGGCTAAGGGAGAACCCGCGCATTATGATCTGCGTCCTGATTGGCTAAGGGAGAACCTGCGCATTGTGTTCTGCGTCCTGATTGGCTAAGGGAGAACCCGCGCATTGTGTTCTGCATCCGGATTGGCTAAGGGAGAACCTGCACATTGTGTTCTGCATCCTGATTGGCTAAGGGAGAACCCTCGCATTGTGTTCTGCGTCCTGATTGGCTGAGAGAACCTGCGCATTGTGTTCTGCATCCTGATTGGCTAAAGGAGAGCCCGTGCATTGTGTTCTGCATCCTGATTGGCTAAGGGAGAACCCTCGCATTGTGTTCTGCGTCCTGATTGGCTAAGAGAGAACCTGCGCATTGTGTTCTGTGTCCTGATTGGCTAAGGGAGAACCTGTGAATTGTGATCTGCATCCTGATTGGCTAAGGGAGAACCCGCGCATTATGATCTGCATCCTGATTGGCTAACGGAGAACCCGCGCATTGTGTTCTGTGTCCTGATTGGCTAAGGGAGAACCCGCGCATTGTGTTCTGCATCCGGATTGGCTAAGGGAGAACCCGCGCATTATGATCTGCATCCTGATTGGCTAAGGGAGAACCCGTGCATTGTGTTCTGTGTCCTGATTGGCTAAGGGAGAACCCGCGCATTGTGTTCTGCATCCGGATTGGCTAAGGGAGAACCCGCACATTGTGTTCTGCATCCTGATTGGCTAAGGGAGAACCCGCACATTGAGTTCTGCGTCCTGACTGGCTAAGGGAGAACCCGCGCATTGTGTTCTGCGTCCTGATTGGCTAAGGGAGAACCCGTGCATTGTGTTCTGCGTCGTGATTGGCTAAGAGAGCACCCGAGCATTGTGTTCTGCGTCCTGATTGGCTAAGGGAGAACCCGCGCATTGTGTTCTGCATCCTGATTGGCTAAAGGAGAACCCGTGCATTGTGATCTGCGTCCTGATTGGCTAAGGGAGAACCCGCGCATTGTGATCTGCATCCTGATTGGCTAAGGGAGAACCCTCGCATTGTGTTCTGCGTCCTGATTGGCTAAGAGAGAACCTGCGCATTGTGTTCTGTGTCCTGATTGGCTAAGGGAGAACCTGTGAATTGTGATCTGCATCCTGATTGGCTAAGGGAGAACCCGCGCATTATGATCTGCATCCTGATTGGCTAAGGGAGAACCCGCGCATTGTGTTCTGTGTCCTGATTGGCTAAGGGAGAACCCGCGCATTGTGTTCTGCATCCGGATTGGCTAAGGGAGAACCCGCGCATTATGATCTGCATCCTGATTGGCTAAGGGAGAACCCGCGCATTGTGTTCTGTGTCCTGATTGGCTAAGGGAGAACCCGCGCATTGTGTTCTGCATCCGGATTGGCTAAGGGAGAACCCGCACATTGTGTTCTGCATCCTGATTGGCTAAGGGAGAACCCGCACATTGAGTTCTGCGTCCTGACTGGCTAAGGGAGAACCCGCGCATTGTGTTCTGCGTCCTGATTGGCTAAGGGAGAACCCGTGCATTGTGTTCTGCGTCGTGATTGGCTAAGAGAGCACCCGAGCATTGTGTTCTGCGTCCTGATTGGCTAAGGGAGAACCCGCGCATTGTGTTCTGCATCCTGATTGGCTAAAGGAGAACCCGTGCATTGTGATCTGCGTCCTGATTGGCTAAGGGAGAACCCGCGCATTGTGATCTGCATCCTGATTGGCTAAGGGAGAACCCGCGCATTATGATCTGCGTCCTGATTGGCTAAGGGAGAACCCGCGCATTGTGTTCTGCGTCCGGATTGGCTAAGGGAGAACCCGCGCATTGTGTTCTGCATCCTGATTGGCTAAGGGAGAACCCGTGCATTGTGTTCTGCATCCTGATTGGCTAAGGGAGAACCCGCGCATTGTGTTCTGCATCCTGATTGGCTAAGGGAGAACCCGAGCATTGTGTTCTGCGTCCTGATTGGCTAAAGGAGAACCTGTGCATTGTGTTCTGCGTCCTGATTGGCTAAGGGAGAACCTGCGCATTGTGATCTGCATCCTGATTGGCTAAAGGAGAACCCGCGCATTGTGATCTGCGTCCTGATTGGCTAAGGGAGAACCCGCGCATTGTGTTCTGCGTCCGGATTGGCTAAGGGAGAACCCGCGCATTGTGTTCTGCATCCTGATTGGCTAAGGGAGAACCCGCGCATTGTGTTCTGCGTCCGGATTGGCTAAGGGAGAACCCGCGCATTGTGTTCTGCGTCCTGATTGGCTAAGGGAGAACCCGCGCATTGTGTTCTGCATCCTGATTGGCTAAAGGAGAACCCGCGCATTGTGATCTGCGTCCTGATTGGCTAAGGGAGAACCTGCGCATTGTGTTCTGTGTCCGGATTGGCTAAGGGAGAACCCGAGCATTGTGTTCTGCGTCCTGATTGGCTAAGGGAGAACCCGCGCATTGTGTTCTGCGTCCGGATTGGCTAAGGGAGAACCCGCGCATTCTGTTCTGCGTCCTGATTGGCTAAGGGAGAACCCGCGCATTGTGTTCTGCGTCCGGATTGGCTAAGGGAGAACCCGCGCATTCTGTTCTGTGTCCTGATTGGCTAAGGGAGAACCCGAGCATTGTGTTCTGCGTCCTGATTGGCTAAAGGAGAACCTGTGCATTGTGTTCTGCGTCCTGATTGGCTAAGGGAGAACCTGCGCATTGTGATCTGCATCCTGATTGGCTAAGGGAGAACCCGTGCATTGTGTTCTGCGTCCTGATTGGCTAAAGGAGAACCCGCGCATTGTGATCTGCGTCCTGATTGGCTAAGGGAGAACCTGCGCATTGTGTTCTGTGTCCGGATTGGCTAAGGGAGAACCCGAGCATTGTGTTCTGCGTCCTGATTGGCTAAGGGAGAACCCGCGCATTGTGTTCTGCGTCCGGATTGGCTAAGGGAGAACCCGCGCATTCTGTTCTGCGTCCTGATTGGCTAAGGGAGAACCCGCGCATTGTGTTCTGCATCCTGATTGGCTAAGGGAGAACCCGTGCATTCTGTTCTGTGTCCTGATTGGCTAAGGGAGAACCTGTGCATTGTGTTCTGCATCCTGATTGGCTAAGGGAGAACCTGTGCATTGTGTTCTACGTCCTGATTGGCTAAGGGACTGTAGACCATTGTCAGTTAACCTCCTCCGTGCCGTGTCTCCTGTACAGTACAGAATGCGTTCTTCTTGCCAAATTTACATAAATGTTCGATCGCTAGCAGTGTGACTGAAGTGCTGTATGTTTGCAAGTTTTCTCTCCGACAAAACCCACAATGTTGACGAAATGTTCTGCACCGACAAAGGCACCTGCGGTCGCACCCAAAAGACAGGGGAAGATGTTAACCATCGCACAAAAAGTCGGACTTCTGGACATGCTGAAGGAAGGTACAAGTTACGTGTTGATCATTAAAATTAAATGTTATTTCTAAAAGCTATCATATTTATTTATACGAAAACGTTTATATTTTTATTTCTTAAACAAATGTTTGGAACTGAAAACAGGTTTTGATCTTTGGTTTCATTCTATAATACTGTACTTATTTTTTAAAATCTACCAAGGTTTGAACTTTGAGAGTGTTTAACCCTTTCATGCATTGTGGTCACTACAGTGGACAGTTATTCTACAGCTGTTCTCTTGTATATTCATGGGTTTTGTTGTTTTATTTGCATATCAGACAACTTTGCTGTTCTTGATAAACCTGATCTGCAGTAACATGTTTGAGAGTAAATCAATTGGTATTTGTTATTAGACTGTAATCAACAGTTTTCTTAAACAATTTTTTTTTTTTTTTTCACATTATCTCCATGAAGTGAGTAATAACTAGTATTAAGGTGTGCCAAAATGTGAGAAAACATCAGATTAGCTGCTTTAAAATAATATTTCATAGTTTTCACACAGTATATCACTTTCTGATATTGCATTTTAACCCTTTCATGCATGAATTATGAGAACTTTAATCAAGATTTTTTTTTCCTGAGTGTTTATTCCTCTTTAGGCATAAAAAAAAAAAAACGTGATTGATTTTTTTTTTATTTTTTTTTTTTAATGAACGTATTTTTCATGGCACTACAAAAATGTCCACTCAGCTGAACACCATGCGTTTAGTTTTTGTAGTAAAGAAACATGCATTTACTGATGTACTGTGTGAAAACTATGAAATAAACACATTTTTATCCTCCTGAGACCCAGCAATGCATTTTTGCCCTCTGTAGGGGACAAATGTGTGACAGTTTCACTTAAAAAATGCTGTCCATTGCAAAGGACATTCCATAAAAATAAATAAATAAATAAATTTCAAACATGTATTTGAAAAAATAAACAAAAAAAAACGTTGCATTATGCAGTTTCCAATCAAGACAATTGTTTAATGGAAAAAAGCTAAAAAATTTTTACTTTCCTGAGTCTCAGGAGGTTAATGCTGCTAATCTAATAAATAAAATTGCTCTTCTTTTTCTTTTTTTTCCACATTATCTTTTTTGTAAATGTAAATATTTTCATAATATAATGGGTTTTTTTTTTGCACTAAAACAAAGACAAAAACTTGACATTGTCATTATTTATCAGCTATTTTGTTATTATTTTACTGCTCTGGTCCATTTCAGATCAAATTGGGCTGAATGTGGAACCTGAAAGGAAATGAGTTTGACATCCCTGCTCTACATTTTGCATTTTTCAGTAAAAATCTGGTATTTTTCTATATTTAAGAGATTTTTCAGTAAAATATATCATTAACTGAGGATAAAAACAAGCATCTACAACCACTGCTATTTGTTTTTCCATGGGTTTTATTGGTGAATGTGTGTTACAGAAGATGCTGGTGTCTCCATGTTCACTACGGAGCCTGAATTATTTTAAATAATATAATAATATTTTAAATAAGTAACTTGGGGTACTTGGGGAAAACTTTTAAACTTTTAAATTTTTAAAGCTTTTAAGTTTTCAACTGTTATGCCTAAATATCTATTTTATTTATTTTAATACTTTTATTATCTCTATATTCTTAAGCCTTATTTATATACTATTGTGTTTTTATCTTGTTAATGCTGGATTGCACTGGGGGGGGGAGGCTTGCACAATTTCATTGTAACATGTGTACAATGACAATAAAGTTTATTATTATTATTATTATTATTATTATTATTATTATTATTATTATTTACATGCATTAATAGGATTTGTGTTCAACAGTTATTGTTTGTAAATGTAAATATTTTCATAATTTAATGTTATGGTTTTTTTGCACTAAAATAGACAAACCGCCTGCAGTGTCTGAGGAAAATTAAGTATAATTTTAACAATATAATGCTGTGCCTTTGATCCAATCCATAATTTACATGTATAAATGATAAGTTGAGGCATAATATTGTAAAAATTGCACTTATTTCTCAGTTTTTTTTCAGGTTATTCAGAGTTTTTTTTGGGATAGTTTGGAAATGTTAATATTTTTATAATTTGTTATTTTTCTTGCAATAAAATAGAGAACAACTTGAAATTGTCATTATTTATCAGCTTTTTTGCTATTATTTTACTAGTCTGGTCTACTTGTGATCAAATTGGGCTGAATGTGGAACCTGAAAGCAAACAAGTTTAACATCCAGGATCTATTGGATACTGTATTAGAAAAATAAAGTTCAAGAAGCAAATGTTTTCCACCATACTCATGTACATTTATCATATACTATAATATGTGTGTCTGCTCTTCAGTGCAAAAAAAAAAAACAAAAATTGTGAAAATATTTACATTTACAAATCATCCTTAAACAATAAAATATGAACAGCTGGCAGTGTCTAAGGAAAATTAAGTGTAATTTTAACAATATAATGTTACTAAATGTGTTGTGCCTTTGATCCGATCCATGATGCACAGGTATAAATGATAAGTAGAGGCATAATATTGTTAAAATTGCACTTATTTTTCATTTTTTTTACATTATCTTTTTTGTAAATGTAAATATTTTCATAATTTAATGTTATTTTTATGCACTAAAACAAAGACAAAAACTTGAAATCGTCATTATTTATCAGCTATTCTGCTATTATTTTACTGCTCTGGTCCATTTCAGATCAAATTGGGTTGAATTTAGCAAAAGAGTTTGACATCCCTGCTCTACATTTTGCATTTTTCAGTAAAAAATCTGGTATTTTTCTATATTTAAGAGATTTTTCAGTAAAATATATCATAAACTGAAGATAAAAACAAGCATCTACAACCACTACTATCTGTTTTTCCATGGGTTTTATTGGTGAATGTGTGTTACAGAAGATGCTGGTGTCTCCATGTTCACTACGGAGCCTGAATTATTTACATGCATTGATAGGATTAGTGGTTGAACAGTTATTAAACATTTGAGATCAGCAGATGCTTTTAGCCTCCAGCAGCTGTTCAGATCTTTGAGGGTTAACTTCTACTCATTGCAAGCACATGGAGTTATTCTGTATACCGATGTTAAAAAGTACAACGTGCTCCTGTAGTTGTAAAACCTTGTAAGCGTCTGTAGTCCAGCTGGAAATGGCCTTTTGCCTCGGAGATGTACAAGGGCAGAGTGTTTTCACTATGAGCCTTTAACAAAGAATTTTACTCCCCTCTGGAGAGGAAGCATAATTTCAGACCTTGGCCTACAAAAAAAAAGAAAAAAATAAAGAAAAAACAAATGGAACCTTTCATGAAACTAAATGAACCCATAAAAATCCACCAGCAACCCAAACCATCTACGGATCTAAAATGTTTCATAACTTCTGATCCACTAATCCTATTCATACATGTAAGAAACTGGTGTAAAATACAGTTATTCGTCTTTTCATGGTCATCAGATATGACCCATTTGGATGTTCAGAGGCTCCGTAGTTACCGTGGAAACACTGTCATCTTCTACAACATTAATTTAATAGTAAAACCCATGGAGTTGGATCAATGACAGTGGATGGAGACACTTGGTTTGTGTTCAGTTTTTTTATATCTTTGCTGAAAAAGTCACTTTTTCTTCAGTTTTCTCTGTTTCTAATATAATAACCATTCACTTTAATTTGAGCTTTTACAAACATCTACATGATCAGTGAATGAAATATAGGAAAATACATGATTTTCACTGAAAAAATTCAAAATACAGAGGTTAATATTAGAATGAATGGGGATAAATTACTTGAAGGAGTGATATTTTGCTTTTTTAAAATGGAATTATTCATTTTAAAACATTTCCCTGTGGTCTACATAAACTGTAAATGTTCTGCTTGGGTCTGGATTCTTCATTAATTCAACTTCACAGGTCCGTCTTCAACCCTATTTCTGAGTAATGACACCAGAAAGGTCATTTTGAACGCTGGCCCTTTAAATCCAAATGAGCCACTTCAGGCCCCACCCCCTCCAGGTTGCTGGCTGTGCTGCTCTGTCCTGTTCAACCAACAATTGAACATTTTAGGTAATCAGCTCAAAGTTTGGACAGATTTTCAGTTTTTACTACAACCGCTGCTGCTGATAAACAATTATGTCGTACTCAGAGAAATGTTCGTCGGAAGTCTTGACCTTATATGAAATGTCGTGACGTAACTAGTTATACAACGTAAGTAATTGGGAGAGAATTACAACAGGTTGTAGAAATCCACTCAATTTTTGCCATAATGAATATAAAGACAACTTTGCAGCACCCGGAGCAAGGTTATAATAGTTTTGGATTTTAATTATAGTTTAGTTTTAATTAGTTTTTAGAGCAGGTTTGCTTTTTTTTTTTTTTTTTTCAGTTTTCTTTTTATTTTTTTCTAAAGGCTTAGTTTTAGTTTAGTTTGACTTTTTTCATATCTTTTCCCTTCCTCGCCGTCGTATTCAAATAAATCCCGTACAGGACTCTGCTGCTTTCTCCCAACTTTAGTCTCCATGTTTCAGGGTAGACTGGGGAAGAGAAGATCAGGATCTTCTTCTGGATCCGGGAACTTACGGAAAATTTAACATGTGCTCTTATAGGGGAAAAAATTCAATCGTCTTCTTCTCCGAAACTACAGTTCTGATTGACTTCAAACTTGGTATACAGCTTCTGTATGATGATGTCAACACAAGGTATTGAAATTATTTTGATCTGGATCTGATTCTGGATTTGGTGCCACTTTTAAAAAATGTTCCCATTATAAGAGATAGGAAGTGGATTGATCCAGTAAATCAGTAATATTTTGCTATAATTAAGCTGCTGTTTGATACGGAAGCGTATTGCATTCACTCAAAAAAATAAATTCGGCTCTATTTTTCTGAATTAACGAGATTAACAGCAGCTTAATTATAGCAAATATTCCTCCAGTCCGGCCATGATTCCGTTTGTTTATTTTTTCCCTAGTTACGACTACTACCGGGTCAGACAACTTAACTATATTGAAAATAGCAAAATCGGATGAAATGGTCGTTATCCGTTTTTTTTTTTTTTTTTTTTCCATTTTTCACTTAACACAAAATTGGGAAATGGAAAAACAAACCGTTATCCGTTTTTCATTCTGGTTTTGAAAATGAAAAACAAAAAAATGAGTCGTATTTTTGTTTTTTGATTTTTGGTGATTTTTGGTTTTAAATTGAAAAACGAATGAATGAATGATACACAGATTTGGATTGATCCAATAAATCACTAAGTATCAATGATATCAAGTTGGAATTAGAATTTTTTCCAGATCTGATTGGAATATGACCAAAACATGGGCTATTTCTGTAATATAATAAATACACAGAACTGGGTGATAATAAATGGCATCTGGATACATTTCCCAAAGCTTTTAATTTGGCCGCTAAGCTACAGGGCCATTGGTCCTATTTTTGTCTTTTTGCAAAAAATAACGTTAAATTATGAAGATATTTATATTTACAAAAAAGATAATGTGGAAAAAACTGCAAAATAAGTGCAATTTTAACCATATTATACTTTATTTATTTATTTCGAACGTGCAAAGAAACAAAATAAAACAAAACAAAGCAAATTAAGACAAAAACAAAATAACATTTAAATGAACAGAATCTATCTTCAAGTACATACAGTACAGGCCAAAAGTTTGGACACACCTTCTCATTCTTCGCATTTTCTTTATTTTCATGACTATTTACATTGTAGATCCTCACTGAAGGCATCAAAACTATGAATGAACACATGTGGAATTATGTACTTAACAAAAAAGTGTGAAATAACTGAAAACATCTCTTATATTCTAGTTTTTTCAAAGTAGCCACCCTTAGCTCTGATGACTGCCTTGCACACCCTTGGCATTCTCTTGATGAGCATCAAGAGGTAGTCACCTGAAATGGTTTCCTAACAGTCTTGAAGAAGTTCTCAAACGAATGAATGAATGATACACGGATTTGGATTGATCCAATAAATCAGTAAGTACAGTCTACTCTCGTTAAACCGCCCGCCGTTATACCGCCATTTCCGCCTATCGCCATCCGCCAGCCCAGTTCCACGCACAAACAACACTTATACCATTGATTTCCTGACCGTTATACCGCCAGCGTGATTGCCATCGAGTACACATAAATTTTAACAATGCACTGAAACAAACGCGCCAGACGCTGATCGCGACAAGATACGAGTAGGTCTACGGAACGGCCACCGTTCATTTATCGCAGAACACTCAGTAGGTCAGGATGTCGGGAAGAGGACGTGGGATTAAGCCAAAGCCTCAAGATGATGGGGTGTCATTTCCCGACACGGTATAATAATGCTTAAAATGTTTCCCCACTTTAAATGATCCCTTACAACATAACAGAATCAAGATTTATTTAGAAACGCAATTAGAACGGGTTAACGGAGACAGCATAGACATCATATAGTAAAGACATGCACATTATGGACGCAACCCGTTGTAACGCCATTTTCGCTATACCGCCAATTTGGCCGTGAACGGAAGTTGGCGGTATAACGAGAGTAGACTGTATCAATGATATCAAGTTGGAATTTTAATTTTTTACAGATCTGATTGGAATATGACCAAAACATGGGCTATTTCTGTAATATAATACATACACAGAACTGGGTGATGATAAATGGCATCTGGATACATTTCCCGAAGCTTTTAATTGGGCTGCTAACCTACAGGGCCATTGGTCCTATTTTTAATATTGTCATTGTTCTAATTTCAATAAAAAGAGTTTAAAAAAAAAAACAACCCAATGTGCCTTTGCTTATAAAATGAATACGATGTGCTTCTTTTATGAGGATGAAAGATCTCATTTGGTAGGCCTTGTCAGGACAGAGGCCAATCAATAACTGCTGTGATGTATCAGCGTTGTGCTACGGAGGCTGGGGCTATAGTAATGCGTAATATATGGATTAACATCTCTGTGCGTCCCAGTAGACCTATGAAAGCTGCTATTTATCCATGTGTCTGAAGGGCCAGAGCCACAGAGCAGGGACTAACCGCTTCCCTATTACCACTTTTATTAAAATCAGCTGTGGGACGTACAGGAGCCATTCTCCCACATCTATCTGTACGACGCCATGTGCTTGTGTCGTCGTCCTCTTCTATCTGCGCCGGTGGCAGCAGGAGCAGCAGTAGCAGGGTGATGGATGACATTACCCAGCGGGGTTTCAGCAGGCGGTATTATCACGGAGCAGGTATTAGCATGGAGCCCCTCAGTCCCTTCTCAGCCCCATCGATTTGGGCTGCTGCCTGACCCTAACCTCCTAAAGGGGCCTTCTGAGTGGAGGAGCAGAGCCACGGTGCGAGCCCTGGGGATAAAAGTTCGCACCGAGCCGCGGTCCTTCATCATCCTTATTCATCCCTCGCTGGTCTGCACCTCCTCCTTTTCTTTTTTCATCTTCCTGAGCTCACTGTCTTTCTGCCTTATTTCTATTGCAGTTTAATAGTGTTCGCCCCAATATTAATGTCATCATAGAACTCGTAATATCTCAGATATATTGGGTATGCAAGACGGAAAAAAAAAAAAAAAAAAAGAAGAGATATACCATATGCTGTTATCCCACAGCTCAAAAAAGCAATTTCTTTCTCAAATGAGTTTATCCCTGAAAGGCATTTTTGGTTGTTTTGAATTTTAATGACAAGGAGGAAATCATCATGTTGAAATCAGGAAAAACAAAAATTGCTGTACTTGTTTGTTTGTTGTCTGAACGATGCACAATGCGTGGTTACCGTGGAAACACTGTCATCTTCTACAACATTAATTCAATAATAAAACCCATGGAGTTGGATCAATGACAGTGGATGGAGACACTTGGTTTATGTTCAGTTATTTATATTTTTGCTGAAAAAGTCCTTTTTTCTTCATTTTTTTCTGTTTCTGATGTAATAACCCTTGATTTTAATGTGAGCTTTTATGTAGATCTACATGATCAGTGAATGAAATATAGGAAATTTCATTATTTTCACTGAAAAACTGCAAAATACATCATATTACATCACTTAAAGGAGTGATATTTTGCTTTTTTTTGCTTTTTTTTTTTTAATATGGAATTATAATTTTCAAACATTTCCCTGTGGTCTACATAAACTGTAAATGCTCTGCTTGGGTCTGAATTCTTCATTAATTCAACTCCACAGGTCCATCTTCAACCCTATTTCTGAGTAATGACACCAGAAAGGTCGTTTTGAGCGCTGGCCCTTTAAATGCAAATGAGCCACTTCAGGCCCCGCCCCCTCCAGGTTGTTGGCTGTGCTGCTCTGTCCAGTTCAACCAACAACTGAACATGTTAGGTAATTGGCTCGAAGTTTGGACATACTTTCAGTTTTTACTACAACCGCTGCTGCTGATAAACAGTTATCTCGTACTCTTAGAAATGTTCGTCAGAAGTTTGGACCTTATATGTGCAAATGTTGTGATGTAACTAGTTATAGGCGTAACAAATTAAGCAGGAATTAAAACAGGTTGTAGAAATCCACTCGATTTTTGCTGGAATGAATATAAAGATATTTCTTGAAATAAGATTTCCAAGATCTATTGTCTAAAAATCAGTTCTTATAGCGCGTCCCTATTACCACTTTTATAAAAATCAGCTGTGGGATATACCATATGCTGTTATCCCACAGCTCAAAAAAAGCAATTTCTTTCTCAAATGATTTTATCCCTGAAAGGCATTTTTGGTTGTTTTGAATTTTAATGACAAGGAGGAAATCATCATGTTGAAATCAGGAAAAACAAAAATTGCTGTACTTGTTTGTTTGTTGTCTGAACGATGCACAATGTTTATCTTTTTTTTTTTTTTTTTTTTTTTTTTTTTTTAATCTTAATACCATTTGCTGCAGCTTTACTTACTTTTGCCTGCAGTCTGATTCCATTCGACTCCGCTTCACTAAATGTTCAGGTTTGGAATGTGGGCGTCTAACGGCACAATACAGCAGGTTAAATCTAAAACAACAATTGATACCTCTGTGGGATTTCTCTTTAACTGATGTGATTTGGAGTCGGGGCTTGTGAACCCATCGTCTCATTCCGGCGGATAATGATATGCACCGCGCAGGGAGAGGACGCGTAAACACAGCGTTCTTGTTTTAAGACAATAATGAGCTCAGACCAAAACAGTGAATCAAAACAAGCTGCTCTCTTCTTTTTTTTTTTTTTGTACAGAACATTTGTTTCCGTCTCTACATTACCATACAGATATCCCCCTCACCTTTGTAGTGCACTGTTCAGCATTAACTTTTACCCAAACCTTACTAAAAATATCCTCTAATTATTAGAATAAGAAATGCAGGCGAAGCTTAATTTGCGTCTGCTCTTTGTTGCAAATAAAATGACAGAGGAAAAACAGCACAGCAGAGGTGGAGGAAGAAAATCAAGGATTAATTCATCTGGATTGGATCCATAAATAGGACAATGTGGATATCAGGCAGCAAATTTGATAAATGCAGAAATGAGCGACGATAAGGCGTCAAACCCACCAACTGTATCCAATCGGATTTCTTTGTCTAATCTGCTTGAATGAGACGACACACAACACAATTATAACAAAACAATGCCTTGTCTTCCAGAAAATGAAACTCCAACTGTCATTTTATTACATTAAAAATACAAACATAACATCCGTGTAATTCATCAACTCAAGTGCCACGTTTTTGTTTTCGTTTCCGGATGTTTGGTTTTTTTTTTTACACTGATTTGAAGCCGGTGGACAAATACTGTAGGTATGAGGTGCTGCGCGATAAGTACAATGATCTTATTTCAATTAGCAAGTCAAATAGATTTCCAACTTTAAGGTGTGACCTTGCAGTGCACACAGGGTGTTTGTATAAAAAAAAGAAAAAAAAAAAAAGAAGAAAAAAGTGTGACAGTGACTAGATATGTGATGTCTGATGTGAAATGAATCACTCAGTTCACACCTACATTCCATCCAATGAATATGAGCTATTTTTAACAAGAAGCATGTGTCAAATGAAACCTGGCATAAAACGTCAGATGATTAATGTAATAAATCTAATATTATCTGAACAAAAAGGTTAAAGGCAAAGACACGACTGCTGTGGTTTATAGAAGCTGTTTTTTCCCTGAAAAATTTATTTTTATGGTACGGACTCCAGTACGCTGTGGGGCGGCCATGGTTCAGGGTCGTCCAATAACTGAAGGGTTGGCGGTTCGAATCCCACTCTGTCCTAGTCATCTGCTGTTGTGTCCTTGGGCAAGACACTTCACCCTCCTTGCCTCCAGTGCTGCTACTCACACTGGTGTATGAATGTGTGTGAATGTTCGGTGGTGGTTGGAGGGGCCGTGGGCTGAAATTGGCAGCCACACTTCTGTCAGTCTGCCCCAGGGCAGCTGTGGATACAGATGTAGTTTACCACCACCAGAGGGAGAATGTGAGAGCGAATGAATAATGGATCCACTGTAGGCGCTTTGAGTATGTGTTTATAGAAAAGCACTATATAAATCTAATTCATTATTATTATTATATTATTAAAATGCCCTCAGAGGCTCCTGTATCTGGATTTGGTTCAATTTTGTGTTTTGTGCACAGGCATACACACACTGGTTCATATTTATTTTATTTATTTATTACCTCCGCCAAGACACGGTGGAGGTTATGTTTTCATCGGGGTTTGTCTGTTTGTCTGTTAGCAAGATAACTCAAAAAAAGACTTTGATGAAATTTTCAGGAAATGTTGATACAAATGATTACATTTTAGTGGGGATCGGGGGGGGGGACTGATCTGCCTTGGAGGAGGTCTGCGCTCTCCGAGTGCTTTTGCTTTTCTCCTTCATTTATTTGACAGGGACAAAGCAGTCAAACATAGTTACAGGTTGGCAGCTGAAGTGATGCAGACAGAGTTTATAACTGGTGCTAATTCTCAACTCCAGTCCCTGGTTGGGCTCTTCCACAACATTGCAGTACAAGTATAAAATATACAACATTTAAAACAATCATACCATGCATAAAAATATAATATATATAAAATATACATCATTTATAACGATCATATCATACAGTTTGATAATCCAGTGTAGGAATGGGAATCGAGAACCGGTTCTTTTTGAGTACCGGTTCCCAGTTGCTTGACTCCTTGGAATCGTTTTCCTGCCTGCTTAACGATTCTGCTTATCAATTCCGTCTTCTTTGCACATGTGTGATGATGTCACACGCATGCTGCATTGTTTTGGTCAGAATGTAGCCAACATGGCATTAAAGCAGAATCGCTCCAAAAAGACGACACCAGGTCTACTTGTAACACTTGCAAAGCTTCCATTTCTTCAAAAGGCTAAAATCCCTCCAGTATGCTCAAACATTTGTCCACACAACATGTGACTCATTTACAGGAATGTCACGTATTTGATACGCTCCTTAGCGACACTTGTAAATCTAGCGGCAGAGTGAACACCAGGCTGTCATCGCCTGGTTCTGTTGTGGGCAACAAATGTCCTGCCCCCTCAAATAAAAGTTTCCGAAGGCAGGGGAAAGGAAATGAGGTGCACAACAATGGGAGACATGGAGGAATTAGTAAAGCTTCTTAAGTTTCACTTTCACTGTACAGTACCCCCCCCGTCATCTGTTGTTGTTGTTATTATTATTATTATTATTATTGTTATTATTATTTGTGAGTACTGTTAATGTAAACACACCCATTTGTACTCTTTATTCCTTCACCCAATGACAATTGATCGGAGAATCGATAAGGAATTGGATTGATAAGCAAAATAATGGAATCGGAATCGTTAAATTCTCGTCAATTCCCATCCCTAAACCAGTGTGGTATTTATATATGAGGCATTCATTCACTCATTCACTCTCTCACACAATGTACACAATATTTACAGATGAGAACAGTTGTGTTTTGTCTTTAAGCAGGTTTTGGTTCTGGTGGTGAACGTCTTAAACTCTGAGATGGATTTAATTTGTGATGGCAGTGAGTTCCAGAGTTTCCTACTCTTACAGGAGAAGGTTGTCCTGCAGAATGGGATTTTACCAAGATAAAGAAAAAAACAAAAATTTATAGACAATTTATCTTGTTGTAAGAGTTCATTTCAAATGTTAAGCGTTCATACATCTGTAGACGTGCTTATTTGTAGATTTAACAATCTTTATTCAAGAAATTATCTTGCTGCATTTTTGCAGTGTGTGAGTAGTTTTATTTTTATCGTTGTGCATTAACTTTAACCCATAAACACCCAAACAGCCACCGACGACCAAAAGCATCGACTGATCTTAACTGTTTAATACCTGATGATCCACTAATCCTATCAATACATGTAAATAATTGGTTTAAAATACAGTTTATCATCTTTTCATGGTCATCAGATATGACCCATTTGGACGTTCAGAGGCTCTGGTGTTACCGTGGAAACACTGTCATCTTCTACAGCACCAGTTTTCACCAGTAATTCACCAGTAAAACCCATGGAGTTGGATCAATGACAGTGGATGGAGACACTTGTTTATGTTCAGTTAATGATAGATTTTACAAAGAAAACGTCACTTTTTCTATAGTTTTCTGTGTTTTTGATATAACAACCCTCGACTTAAATCTGAGCTTTTATGAACATCTACATGATAAGAGAATTAAATATACAAAAAACACTTGATTGTCATTGGAAAGATGCAAAATACAGAGGATAATATTATAATAAATGGTGAAAACCCACTTAGTGAAGGTTAAATAGAGAGAAAAATTAATTTGTGAACTGCCACAAATGTAACACTGGGTCTTTATGGGTTAAGTAACAATAAGAAGGCACTTTAACATCATCCTAACATTCATTTACACCTCTGTGTGGTTAAATGAGACCATAATATTTTTGGTATATTGTAAGACCATGGTAGAGGAATAGATGCTATCGGTACAACCATGGTCTGTGTTATTAATGGGAAACCCTGGGTAACAGAATGTAGTTTATAATGTTTATTTAATATGAAGTGATGTTGCCTTTTATTGAGCTTCCACATGAAAACAAGCTGTATTTTTATTGATTCCCGCTCTACTGATAACTCACTGTCTGCAGATGTATTTTGGTTTTATATTCTCATGGTTACAGACTGAGGTGGTTCACACAGATGCTGCTATGGGAAATTGCAGCTGTTTAAATCACAGACTAATATGATGTGATGTTGTTTTAAAACCCAGTCTTCATAAAATGGAGTTAAGATTGACATATTTGAAGAGTGTTTGCATTAACTGAGGGAAAACTAAGTGTGTGTTATAGAAAATTGAGAATCTGATTATTAAGGCTACGCTCAGACTGTAGGCAAATGTGGCCAAAATCCGATTTTTTTTTGCCCGTATGTGACCTGTATCCGATCTGTTAAAGACAGTTTGAACAGCACAAATCCAATTTTTTCAAATCCGACCTATGCCACTTTAATATGTGGTCTTAAATCTGATACGTATCTTTACAGTGCGACATCAGTCTGAATGGTCAGGTCACATTTATCTGACCTGTATGTCATGAAAATGCGACAAACGTCACAATTGTGCGTCCCAGGAGGAGGAGCGGAGGAAAAAATATATTTACTTCCATAAACACAGAATGTACCTGCGTGGTCACGTATTACATCAGGACCTCTTTTGCACATGTGGGTCACTTCAGAGTCGGATTCAGTTCATACTCAAAACTGATAGAAGTCGCATTTAATGTGTGATATGAATGAGCACAGAAAAATATCGGATTTCACCCAAAAAATCCGAGTTGTGCATTCAGAGCCAGCTCATTTACGTACATAAATAGGTATGTCCGTTTCTACACAGGAAAAAAATCTAAATCTTACCAAGTGTATTTTTCTCATTTCTAGTCAAAATATCTCATCACACTGAAAATAAGACATAATCACCTAAAGAGTAACTTTACAGTGAGATATAAGAACTTATTTTTAGACAATAGATCTTGAAAATCTTATTTCAAGAAAATCTTACCAAGATAATTTTCACTTGTTCCATTAGCAGATTTTTTTTTTTTTTTTGCTTGAATTAAGCAAAAAAAATGTTGAATTAAGCAAAAAAAAAATCTGCCAGTGGAACTCAACCTGGCTTTTCTGCCTCCGTCCATAATAATATGCATGTTATCAACTAAATGTTGTCTAAAATCAAGGTTTATTTGCAACATAGTACAGCAAACTATTACATGATCAAAAACAAATTAATTTTAGCAAAAAAAAAAGTCTTTGTTTTGAATGTCTGGGGTCGCCAGTAATTTGTGATGTTAAAATGGGGTCACGAGCCAAAAAAAGGTTGGAAACCACTGGTTTAGTGTCTCTCATATTGATGTTCATATTCTCCAGTCTTTTTATTTTATATTTTCTCTTGTTATTTGTATCTAGCTGAGAACTACCTCTCAGAAAAATTTTATGTGCGTATAATGACAATAAACATTCTTGAATCTTGAATGTTCTAAAAATGTTGTTCTAATGTTCTAAAATACATGTTCCTTTCACCTTACAGTTGTTTTTCTTGTATTTTTAATACATCTTGTATTTTGTTTTTTTATGCCACTTACTGGCTAGGAACCAAATATGGTAACTTCACTGACCTTGATTTTTAATGAGGAAGGAGGCAGAACTTTGCCAATTTTGAAAAGGAATTACCAATTTGTTAGACATCTTTGTGTTATGTTTTCGTTTGTTCAAAAATAATAATATTTGAGCACTGAGACCTGATGTATCAAATATGATACAAAATAATATAACATTTAGTCTATATAATAAACAATATATAGACTAAATTTTGTCTATAATGAAGGTTTATTTGCAACATAGTAGAGCAAACTATTACATGATCAAAAACAAATTAATTTTAGCAAAAAAAATAGGCTTCTGTTTTGAATGTCTGGGCTCACCAGAAATTTGGGATGTTAAAATGTGGTCATGATCCAAAAAAGGTTGGGAGCCACTGGTTTAGACTAAAAAATCCTGCTGCTTTGGACTTTCAGGCCCCGCCTTCGTTTTCAGGAAGAACTTTCCTTCTGTATTTGATACAGTACAAGTCAAACAGAAAGTCCTATTAAAAAGTAAGATTAAAACAAGCTTTTACTTTCAAAGGTTTTTTCCGCATGTCGACTTTTATAAATTAGGAGTCCGGTATGTCTGAGCCTGGCCTTCATCAGGAGGCATCTGTGCATAGCCATGCGGTGTAATAACCTCACCAATCTTAATCAATGGCACGACAACCACCCACTGATTGTCTTTTGCTGTATCAAAATGCTAACCCTGGTGCCCGTGTTTCTGCGCCCCTCCCAGCATGGAGGCCGGCTGACAGAGGTGTTACTGTGAGATGGGGGGGGGGGGGGGGGGGGCGGCAGATGCTATGGGATCCCTCACAAAACAAGCATGAAAGCATCCACAGTCCCGTGGTCTGATTAGAGCAGCCACAGGGGAGCGCAGCGAGGAGACTTAATTAAAACTCATCTAGATGGAAAACGCAGTGGAAAAAAATGCCATTTTGTTTGGGCTGCTGGCAGCTCCAGGGTTATAGAAGATATGTGTACCTAATCACAGTGCCAGTGGGGTGGGGTGGGGGCTTAAAGATGAGCTCAGTAGTCAACTGACTAATGTAGATTGAAAAATGATCACCATTAGCATGCGGTGAAGCTCCCAGGGTTACAGCCAGATGCCAACATAGTTCTGCTTCAGTGGACACAGACCCGGTGTCTTTCTTCCTCCTTCTACCACTGTTCACCCCCCCCCCCCCCTTCCTCTCTTTCAGCACCACTCTGATCAAAGTAAACACACATTAAGACACCCTCGTGGCTGTAACAATAGTTAGAGCACACCTCTACCACAATGAAGAAGTCTCTTCCCTGTGCACCTCATCCATATTTTCTTTTCATCCCGCTCTCTGCCCAGGCATCCAAATGACAGCGCACCACTGCCATGGAGCCCATCTCAAACAGCCATTAAAAATAATGAGATGGCCATTTTCACCGCCTGTTACTTGAAAACAATCCATATCACACAGGGGGCCACGGGCACAGGCTGACGGGGACGGGGTGGGGTGGGGTGTGATGGGGGGGACAGGAAGATAACAATTGCCGAGAGTAGATTTACTTAATAACCTCTTGTTGTCCTTGGTCAGACTGCTGAGCTCGTCTCCTGCAGTAAACCTTTCCAAAAGACTGAGGCATGCTGGGTAAACTTCTGACAGACTGTACCAATAGACACATTAACACCACTGACATACAGTAAAGGGATTTGGCTTCGTAATCTGGGGTCTCTCAATTATACCTACTGAATGTTACTGTGTTTGTAATATGGTTTTTCTGATATGGACGCGGACACATGTGGGGTTCACAACGGCCTGAAAACAAATGTTGGCATTAGCGCTTCCGTTTGTGTTTTTTTAACGATTAGCAAAGCCATATGTCTTTGTCAGCCGGAAATTAGACCGAGTCTCTGCATGCGCGGCATAACATCACAATAATGAAATTGTTTACTAATCACCTGCTGGTTGTCAGGAAAATGAGAATGGAATCATGGAAATGAAACGCACGCACCCGTTATTTCTTTTTGCACTCAGATAGAAGGAGTGAAGTGATTTACATCTGTCTGGGTGTGTTTGATGTTTTGCCGAAGGGAGCGTGTCATCTCACCAAGTCTATGAATAACTAACAGGATTTCTGTGTGTTTTAACCACTGCCTGCTGACTTCAGTAACAGTAATCCAATGAAGTCCGGTCACTCATTTAACTGATCCTGTAAAAACAAGGCTTTCAGACGGACAGACTTACACCTCGCTGTGAAGGAGATGCACTGTTTGCTCTTAAGATGCATATGACACGAGGATTAATTCTTTGTTCGGCGCGGGGTTTAATCTACAGATTGTCACTGTCATGTGTTCTTGCTTCTCAAGTAACGCTGTGGATTTATTAAAGTCTCACAGGAAATCATAGGGAAATTCCAATTCTGTCACAGAAACAAAACAATGTCGTTGGAATTTCTACAAAATCCATGACCATGTCAGTTCAGCCTTCCTCATTTGTGCATGTGTATGATCTGAGGCACTTCTAAGTTTGTTCCCAAAGTAAGAACAAATTTGGGTAAGAAATTACTGAGGAATCCCAGATTTGTGCATCAACTGATCGTACACAGAGTTTAAGCACAGATTTGTGGGTACGCACTGTTTGTGAATGAGGCCCATTGTTTGTATTCCAACTAGGGATGCACCGATATCACTTTTTTCCACAGAGTACAAGGACAAGTATTTACAATTTGAGCACTTGCATGTTCTCCCCGTGTTTGCATGGGTTCTCTCCAGGTACTCCGGCTTCCTCCCACCATCCAAACACATGCATTGATGGGTTAATTGGTAAATCTAAATTGCCCATAGGTGCGAATGTGAGAGTGATTGTTTGTCTCTATATGTCAGCCCTGTGATGAACTGGCGAAATGTCCAGGGCAGAGGTTGCGCTAGACATTTTTATTGTCCGTCGTTTTGACGGACAGGGTCGTAAAAATTCCATCATAACATATTATTATCCGTCATTTTAAATTTTTATTTTTCAATGATAATGAGATATACACTGAACAAAAATATAAATGCACGACTTTTGTTTTTGCTCCCATTTTTCATGAGCTGAACTGAAAGATCTAAAACTTTTTCTGTGTACACACACGGTTTATTTCTCTCAAATATTGTTCACAAATCTGTCTAAATTTGTGTTAGTGAGCACTTCTTCTTTGCTGAGATAATCCATCCACCTCACAGGTGTGGCATATCAAGATGCTGATTAGACAGCATGATTTTTGCACAGGTGTGCCTTAGGCTGGCCACAATAAAAAGCCACTCTAAAATGTGCAGTTTTATCACACAGCACAATACCACAGATGTCACAAGTTTTGAGGGAATATGCAATCGGCATGCTGACTTCAGGAATCTCCACCAGAGCTTTTGCCTGTGAATTGAATGTTCATTTCTCTACCATAAGCCATCTCCAAAGCTGTTTCAGAGAATTCATGAAGAAGACTGTGCGAGGAAAATGGTGGTCACACCAAATACTGACTGGTTTTCTGACCCCCCTGGACCACCCAATACAGTAAAAGTGCACATTTTAGAGTGGCCTTTTATTGTGGCCAGCCTAAGTCACACCTGTGCAATAATCCTGCTGTCTAATCAGCATCTTGATCTGCCACACCTGTGAGGTGGATGGATTATCTCAGCAAAGGACAAAGGAGAAGTGCTCACTAACACAGATTTAGACAAATTTATGAACAATATTTGAGAGAAATAGGCCTTTTGTGTACATAGAAAAAGTTTTAGATCTTTGCGTTTAGCTCATGAAAAATGGGAGCAAAAACAAAAGTTGTGCATTTATATTTTTGTTCAGTGTATTTAGTAGTATTTAATGTTCAAAAACATCTCAATGATGCAGCAGCTGTAGTTGCTGCTGGCTGATAAACCAACGTGATATCATGACTGGCATAATTATATACGCCACTTTTAATTGGTGTGTTATCTGTAGACATTCTAAGCTTTCCTTGTGTTTGTTCACATAGTCTCAAATCCCATGCACTGAGGGTTAGGGTTCGGGTTATGTGAACCACAGATCTTGGCACAAACTGAGATGCCATCAAATAACACATGAAAGGTAGAAAATACGTATATACTAGAAGCACTCGGAGAGCGCAGACCTCCGCCAAGGCTGATCAGTGGCCCCCCCTGTGGGCCCCCCCACACCAAGGAGGTTATGTTTTTGCCAGGGTTTGTTTGTTTGTCTGTCTGTTTGTCTGTCCGTTAGTGTGCAACATAACTCAAAAAGTTATGGACAGATTTTGATGAAATTTTCAGGGTTTGTTGGAAATGGGCCCCCCCACCCCCCATCACCACCAAAATTTAATCATTTCTTCCTTATCCCATTTCCAACAAACCCTGAAAATTTCATCAAAATCTGTCCATAACTTTTTGAGTTATGTTGCACACTAACGGACAGACAAACAAACAAACAAACAAACCCTGGCAAAAACATAACCTCCTTGGCGGAGGTAATAACACACCAAATGCCATAAGAACTGGCGTATTCCTTACTTGTCCGTCATCCTTCACCACATCAGTCCCTCTTTTTTCCCTGCGTTTATCAATGCCATCCAGTTTACTGGGCTTTTAAAATAACTAAGGAGACTCGGCTGTCTTCACATTTTCCGCTAGCAAAGTAGCATCTAATTTTGGCTAAAGTCAGCAAAACAACGATTACCCTCAGTATTTTAATCTGTCAAAATGAAGGACGGCCTTCAGAATTTTCCGTCACTTAAAAAAAAAAAAAATCAGTCAATGGTGGAATATTTTCGGTTAACACAACCTCTGGTCCAGGGTGTACCCCTGGACTTCGCTGGGGTACACCATCAGCACCAAAATTTAATCATTTGTTTCTTGTGCAAGTATCAACATTTCCTGAAAATGTCATCAAAATCTGTCCATAACTTTTTGAGTTCTCTTACTAACAGACAAACAAACAAACAAACAGACAAACCCCGATGAAAACATAACCTCCGCCGTTCCTTGGCGGAGGTAATAATGTAAATTTCAGATTTTTATCATAGGAAGTAGCTCTAGTATCTCTACAGCTAGCTAATATTAAAGTGTTCTCTATACATATTACAGCATTATATTTAAAACAAAACCCATCTTCATTTGCAGTGTAATTAGGATACGTATGACCTCAGATGTATGGTTCTAATCAGAGCTTCATTTACTTCCATCAAAACACTAAATCCACTATTAAAACACTGTAATGATGAAGCAAAAGTTCACCTTTATTGTCCCTGGAGGGAAGTTCATTGTCTGCATTTAAAACATCCATGTGCCATAGAGGGCATCCATTAAGAGCTGTGAGCTGCTACTGAGTTACATCCAGGGACCAGCTCCAGATCTGAGCCAGTACCTCGGTCAAGGACACTGATGGGAGATTTAACCTAAGTTACATATTTTTTAACGGCGAGCGAAACAGTGCAAACCATCAAGCCAGTATGAAAGACACACATGTAGAATACTGATATGAAATGTATTTTTGATTCAGAAATGTTGAGATTATGGATTCATACCATCCCATTTTGCTTTAAGAGTTGGCTGTTATGTTTTCTTATTCATCTTGACTGACAGGGAATCTACTGATGTAAAACCATGTGCACTAATACACAGTCCTAATGTGAAAACCTTAGTACAGGGGTGTCAAACTCCTTTTAGTTCACGGGCCAGTTTCAGCTAAATTTGATCTGCAGTGGTCCGAACCAGTAAAATAATAACATAATATATAAATAATGTCAACTCCAAACTTTTCTCTATGTTTTAGAGCGAAAAAAGTAAATTTACATTTTGAAAAGGTTTACATCTACAAACTATCCTTTCAAACGATGTGAATAACCTGAACAAACTGAAAAATGAGTATAATTTTAACAGTATTATGTCTCAGTTTATCATTTCCACATGTCCATTGCAACTTACAGATCACAGTGGATCTACAAACACACAAAACATTGAGTAACAGGCAGAATATTGTTAAAATTGTACTTACTTCTATTAACATATTTCAGGTTATTCACATTTTTTGCAAAATTATACTTTGTTTTTGGGTAAATACATGAAAATATTTACATTTACAAAGAGAAACATTTGAAGTTGACATTATTTATATGTTATTAGGATTGTATTTTACTGAATCCTGCCCACTTGAGATTGAATTGGTCTGAATGTGGAACCTGAACTGAAAGGATCGTTAATTTTTGCATTTCACAAATTCATCCCAAGGGCTGGATTGGACCCTTTGGCGGGCCGGATTTGGCCCCCAGGCCGCATGTTTGACACCTGTGCCTTAGTTAAATGTGCATTGTGTAAAATTCTGTGACATCTAACTGTGGGGTTGCACCAGATGCAGCTGTTCTAAGACTACAAGACTACCCAAAATGTAAACAGAACAGAAGAGCTAAATTGCTAACAGCGCTACCTAAGATAACAAAAGCACATGACTCTTATTTTTAGGTGATTATGCATTAGTGAAAACATAATTATGGAAATTCTATTCTGTTTCTACAAATAGACCTCCCTCCATCCTACTCCCAGCATCTTTAATTGCTCTAGTTTTTGTTGTTTGCTGTTCATTTTAGCCAGATTCAAATAAATAAATAAATAAAAACATAGCTCCATGGCCACCACTGGGTTGAGGCCGATTCCTTCACATATCTGTCTCATTCAACAGAACAGTGGTTGCTATTTGCTTCCCACTAGGAATTGTCTTCAGAACTCATTAAGAATTTTATTGTAGCCCATTACTTGGTGTGCAACTGAAAACAAAACAGTCAGGATATCAATCATAATACTCAGACTCAGATTCAGTTTGATTGTCATTCGATCAATGGTACGTGATAGAACAAAATATAGTTACCCAGGTCTCGGTCTGTAGTATAAGAAAGATAAAGAATAAAATATGAAATAGAATATATAAATGGTAAGTGGGGAAGAATAAAGCTACTATTAAGAAAATATGCAAAAAAAAGAGTGAAGGAAGATTAAAAAAATACTAAAACTAGAAGGTTTTTGTATGGTTTGGTATGGTTTTTTCTTTTAATTATAGTTTTTATTTATTTCAGTTAACGAAAAATATTTTTACAATTCTAGTTTTCGTCATTTCATTAGTTTTCGTCAACGATAATAACCTTGGTGCAGGGTGGGTGGGGTCACGGAGGATGGTGGTGGTTCTCTCCCTACATCAGGTGGTGGAACTGTCCCTTAAGGGTGGTAAGCTTCACCTGATGGTCCTCTGTGCAGACTTATACACTCATACAGTGAGTGGAAAGCAGTCATGTAGTCTGAAAATCCAGATCTGTAATAGCAGTGATTGTTACTCAAACTTGTAGAGATTGCTGTAGTTTTAGCTTCAGTTGCCGGAGAATGAGACTTCCACGTTAGCTGAAAATAGAACCTCAGGGGTCAGTCGTGCATCAGTCCATCAGTTTCCTACTGGAGACTTTCCATGTCTCAGACTGTTTGAAAAGATGCGTCATCTACCTGCAGCTTTACTTCTCCAGCATGGTTTTGTAAGTGGATGAAAAACAGATGTAAGTGGAAATAGAAATGGGATGTTTCATCTCCTCAGTGCTGTTTGTAAAATCCTTTGATGTCCTACTGATTGGAGAGAGGCAGATGGTAAGCACGTGGCTGCAGTTGGTCAAAAAAAAAAAAAAAAAAAAAACACTTCCACTATGAGCTACAAAGATGACCTGATGAGCATCCACTGAACTGCAGCCTGTGATTACTGAAGAGGCTGATGAGTCTGAGAAAGACCATCAGGCCAAATCAAGCATCAGCCTGTCAGTTCAGACAGAAGTGAGGTGTGACTGTGTTTTATTTGGGAAAACAGGGAGAAAACCAACCCTGGCATGGCCCAAAATTAGACTCAGAAGATTAACCCTTTATCGGGCAAGTGACTATTTTTGGTCATTTTCGCATATACATTACAAGGCGGTGACAGCAACAGTTATAGAGAGGGAACAACAATCTCAGGTCCAATGTGGTCTGCAGGGTCTGTAAGGAGTGGACCTGTTTTGTTAGGTACCATGAAGTAATGGTACTAATGTAAGGAATGATGTTCAAAGGGAGAATGTGGATGTTGTCTGGATCAGATGTTGTTGTAAACTTTCTTATACATTGTACATAGTCTTGATACACTAATTCTTTAGTGCAGTGTTTTTCAACATTGGGGTCGGGACCCTACGTGGGGTCGCCTGGAATTCAAACAGGGTCGCCTGAAATTTGTAGTAATTGATATAAAAAAAAAAAAAAAAAAGTAAAAATAAATAAATAAATAATACATAAATAAATAATTAAAAATAAAATAAAATAATAATTAGCTACTGGCATATTTCCAGCTGCAATTGTTGTAGTTGTTCATTAATATGCACTGTCCCTAACAAATTAGTAAGTAAATAAGTAAGTAAATAAATAAATAAATGAATAAATAAATGAATGAATAAATAAATAAATGAATGAATGAATAAATGAATACTAATACTAATAAGAAATATATGGTGAATTGAGAGACAATCCCAATCCATACAAGACATGACAAACTGTGAAGCTGAAACTGAAGCACTGTGGTTCTGTTTATCTGTCAAATGTTCATTGTGGTCAGTTTCAGATGCTGCAGCTCTTTCATAATTCATAGTTTTAGTTCTTGTTTGTTCAGTATTAATTGTCAGCCTTGTAAATCCAAGCTGGACTGACTGTACATATCCTGACCAAGGAAAATCAAATTCTCACTTTGTACAGTAATCTACACCTGACTTTTCTGCCTCTGTCCATCATAATATACATTATATGGACTAAATGTGTCTAGAATTAATGTTTATTTGTAACATAGTATAGCAAACTATTACATGATCAAAAATAACTTAATTTTGGACAAAAAAAAAGTCTTTATTTTGAATGTCTGGGGTTGCAAGAAATTTGTGATGATAAAATGGGGTCACGAGCCAAAAAAGGTTGAAAGCCACTGCTGTAGTGTCTCTCATATTGATGTACATATTCTCCAGTGTTTTTATTTTATATTTTCTCTTATTTGTTTCTAGCTGAGAACTACCTCTCAGAAAAAAATGTATGTGCATAGAATGACAATAAACCTTCATGAATCTTGCATGTTATAAAAATGTTCTAATGTTCTAAAATACATGTTCCTTTCACCTTACATTTGTTTTTCTTGTATTTTTAATATATATTTTTTTGTATTTTTTTTTTATGCCACTTACAGGCAAGGAACCAAATATGGTAACTTCACTGACCTTGATTTTAATGAAGAAGGAGGCAGAACTTTGCCAATTTTGAAAAGGAATTACCAATTTGTTAGACATCTTTGTGTTATGTTTTTGTTTGTTCAAAAATAATATTTGAGCATTGAGACCCGATGTATCAAATATGATACAAAATTGAAACTCATACAAGGAAATTTATATTTGAAAACAATTTTTTTTTGGGTTGTTCACAAGGACCAATAAAGGCTCCGGTTTCAAAGAACTGGAATTTTCTGTCAATGATTTAATGGTTCAGGCTTTACAGGGTTAATTTAGGGGGCCTTATATACATGATGATATTTTTTGGAATCATACAGTAATGTTTACATATAGGCAAGTAAATGACAGTTTTCTTCACAAAGCAGCTGATTGTCAAACTGATGGTTTTATAAAAAGTATCTCTGGTTTACCACAGTACAAAGACGAAATGAAAAGATAAAACTGGAAAAATCAACTCTGTCCTCAATCATAAAATTACAAAGAAAACACTCTACAAGACTAAAATTACAATGCACTAACCATCCATCATATGTGAACTGCAATGACCTCCACCATTTGTGAGGGCATGAATCTGTTCCATCAATCACATTTTATTTAACGTCAAATCATAAAAGACCAGACTCTTTCTGACTTGAACATTCAGTTACACGAAACTGTACATTATATTAGAGGGTAGACAGTGTCAGCCATCACTTATTGTTGATTTAACCCAGAAAGACCCAGTGCTACTTTTGTGGCAGTTCCCAAATGAATGTGTCTCTATTTAACCTTTCACCAGTGATTTATCACCATTTATTATGACATTATCCTCTATATTTTGTGTTTTTTTCAGTGTAAATCATGTATTTTCCTCTTTTTAATTTAGAATCAGTTTTATCGGCCAAGTATGTGAACACATACAAGGAATTTGGCTTCGGTCCTTCTTAGCTCACGTCGAACAATTTCACCATAAACATGAACACACTTAAATATAAACCTATGTAATGGCGCTAGTACAGGCACAGAATCCAAATGCAGAACTCAGAGTCAAAATGTAAAGTTCAAAAGATTTATCAGTCACACACAGGTGTAAGAAAAATATAAATGACAAAATCTTGAGGATAATGGGTGGTAATTTCCTCTTCGAATCAGTCCTCCGGACCGAGAACGACAACCCGTCTCCCCGTGTGGTTAGCGGGGTCTTTTTCCCGACTGGGGAAAAGCAAAGGGAGGTCAGGGACGGAAACAGGTCATACACAGGTAAGCTATTAATCAGGCGACAGGACATAAGGGTAAGGCAAAAAACTCACGTACCAAAAGTCAGGCAAGGCGAGCAGAACCGGGTATCAGATGAGGCAGACAAAACCGACAGGGAGCAGGCAGTAGGCAAAAACCGGGAAAGCAAAACGTGTCAAAAACAGGAATCCAAAAACAGACAGACAAGATCAGAACGCTGGTAAGTACTACAAGAGTAACAAACTGGCGTCTGATCAGGGGAACTGAGTTTAAATACACAAAAGGGAGGGAAGACAACTAGACACAGGTGGCACAAATCAGGGCGGAGACAGGTAATCAGGGGAAAGGTGAACACAATCCAGGAAGGGAAGTAAAGACGACAGACAAGACACATGAGGGGAAACTTAACAAAATAAAACAGGAAGTGACAAACAAACATGAAAGACAGACAAGACCAGACTAGCGTCTGGCTGCAGGCATGACAACCTAATATAAACAAATGTTCAACTAGCCCAGTGGTTCCTAACCTTTTTTGCCTCATGACCCTATTTTAACATCACAAATTTCTGGTGACCCCAGACATTCAAAACGGAGATTTTAAGTAATAGTTTGCCACACTATGTTGCAAATAAACGTTAATTTTAGACACATTTAGTCTATATAATGTATATTATTATGGACGGAGGCAGTAAAGCCAGGTGTAGATTACTGCACAAAGTGAGAATTTGATTTTCCTTGGTCAGGATATGTACAGTCAGTCCAGCTTGGATTTACAAGGCTGACAATTAATACTGAACAAACAAGAACTCAAACTATGAATTATGAAAGAGCTGCAGCATCTGAAACTGACCACAATGAACATTTGACAGATAAACAGAACCACAGTGCTTCAGTTTCAGCTTCACAGTTTGTCATGTCTTTTATGTATTGGGATTGACTTTCTGAACTCACCATATAATTTTTATTGATAATTAAAAAAAAAAAAAAAAATCAATTTCTAGAAATTTCAGATGACCCCATTTGAATTCCCGGTGACCCCATGGTTAAAAAACACTGGTCTAAACTTATATAATATCTGAATTGTGTAGTGTTTCTGGGTGTATGTTAGAAAATGGAAGCTTTGGACACTTTGCCAGCATAAATATCCCATAACACTGGTCTACAATTTTTTAGAAATGATTTGCTTCAGAGATTAAATGTGCTAAATGTTACGTATTTTAATAAGATTAATTGGAAAATAAATGACAAAAGTGCAGGTTTGCTGATGTTTTCAAGGTATATGATTAAGTGTTATTACACATATATATTGGTTTATGTACATTTATATAATAGTTTTATAAATCTTCCACTAAATAGAGCCTGTAAAGTGAATGTATTCTAATGTGCAGACAGTGTTTTGAAGTAGATCTTGTAGCTCTGAGACAAATATTCCTTTTTAGTCAAACCCATTCTCTCATTAATTCTTGAATTTCACATTTTGACCCAAGGCTGTATCTTGGAAAGTTCAGCCAACCAGCATTTTTAACTTGATTTTTCTTTATCAGTGACTCTCATGTGGTAAAATTTCATTACTTTTATTCTGGAAGCATTTTCCTTGTAGACCAGTGTAATGGTCTGTCAACTCACCAAATATTTTTTTTTTCTTTTTTTTTTCATCAATTACTAGAAATTTCAGGGGACCCCATTTGAATTCCAGGCGACCCCGCGTGGGGTCCTGACCCTAAGGTTGAAAAACACTGGACTAGAAACAAGGACAACAATGAGTTAAAGAATAATAGAAAATAAGTATAGATGAATGAGTTGGTGTGTATGAAATTTGGGTCTTTTAAAATATGTTTATGTATATATTATTTACAGTAAGAGAGTGAAAATTAGTCATAGTTTTAAGAGAGAAAACTCAACAAAAAGTGACATTTTCAACAAATATATCAATAACTGAGCATAAACTAAGTGTCTCCATCCACTTTCATTGATCCAACTCCATGGGTTTTACTGGTGAATCGATGCTGTAGAAGATGACAGTGTTTCCATGGTAACTATGGAGCCTCTGAACGTCCAAATGGGTCATATCTGATGACTACGAAAAGATGACAAACTGTATTTTACATCAATTATTCACATGTATCGATAGGATTAATGGATTAACAGGTATTTATCAGTTTACATCAGTAGATAGTTTTAGTTGCCTATGGCTGTTTGGGTCTTTAGGGGTTAACTTAAGTGGAAACAAAGTGGTTAAAAAGACAAGCACTTTGTTATGTTGGCATGTATCCCATATAAACAGCTGACAGGCCGACGGTACAACCCCCTCTTCATGCTGTCAGGTCGGACTTACATGGATCCCCTGTGCTCTCAATTACAGAGGCAGCTTCGTGTTGCCATGTTTTGCCAGGGCGCTACCTTTGATGAATATTTAATGGAAGCTTCTGAAGTATCCACAGAACAGACAGCGCAGTTACCGACAACGAGCTCCCATCTGACATAGGCAATTGTTCACATGTAGTTTCACCTAAACCTTTGTTTCAGTTTCAAATATAATCTCAATTATCAGTGTTATGAGTAGTTTACATTGACGTGAAAGTCAACTCAACAGTTCTCTTCTTTAACGCATAAAGACTCAAATATCCACTTGCGGCGAAAAGCATCTACCGGTATAAAATATTAAATACCTGTTGATCCACTAATATAAAATGTTTAGTAACTTCTGAATCAACTCATCCTATCAATACATGTAAATAATTAGTGTAAAATACAGTTTGTCATCTTTTCATGGTCATAAGATATGACCCATTTGGACATTCAGAGGCTCCGTAGTTACCATGGAAACACCGTCATCTTCTACAACATTGATACACCAGTAAAACCCATAGAGTGGATGGAACACTTGTGTACACGTTAGGTTAATGATAGATTTGAACAGATAACATTTTTTCTTCAGTTTTCTCTGTTTTAATATATTTAACTTTGAATTTAATCTGAGTTTTCATGAATATCTATATTAAATGTCAAAAAAATACAAGATTTACAGTGAAAATTGCAAAATACTGAGGATTTTACTCTAATAAATGGTGATACATAATTTAAGAAAAGTTAACCCTTTGATACATAGTGCTCACTCCAATGGACAGCTATTCTCCAGCTGTTCTCTTGTATATTCGTGGGTTTTGTTGTTTTAGTTCCATATCAGCCAACACAGTGAACACTTATGCATCATCTCATACACTGACATTCATACCATTACTGTAGCGTTGCTGCTCATGATTAACCTGATCAGCACGAACATGTTTTAGTGTAAATTAATTGCTAATTGTTATTAGACTGTAATTAACAGTTTTCTGAAACAAAAAGGTTTTGTTCTTTTGTTGCATATCCTCCTGAGACCCAGTAATGCATTTTGTCCTCTGCAGGGGACAAAAGTTTGACAGTTTAACCCTTTCATGCATAGTGGTCACTACAGTGGACAGATATTCTACAGCTGTTCTCTTGTTTATTCATGGGTTTGGTTGTTTTAGTTGAATATCAGCCAACACAGTGGACACTTATGCATCATGTAACTTTGCTGTTTTTGATAAATCTTATCTGCAGTAATATGTTTGAGTGTAAATCAATTGTTATTAGACTGCAATTATCTTTTTTTTTTTTAACAATTTTTTTTTTTTTTTTTTGCATATTATCTCCATGAAGTGAGTAATAACTAGTATTAGAGTAGGTTTAAATATGAGAAAACATCAGATTAGCAGCATTAAAAGTGTTTATATTTCATAGTTTTTACTGCATATCAGTAAATACACGTTTCTCGGCTTCAAAAATTAAATGGATCGTATCCATTTGAGTGGACATTTTTGCAATTCCATGAAAAATAGGTTCATAAAAAGCTGTCAATCGCATTGGTTTTTTTTTTTTCATGCCTAAAGAGGAATAAAAATACAGGGGGAAAAAATCATGATTAAGGTTCTCATAACACTGGTCAACAACAAATTTATTGTTTAAGTTTTTTGAGCTGATTTAGGATAATTTTGGTGTGCTGAATCCAAAAATCACATTAATTTTGCTCAATCAGGTCAACTTTCGGAACTATGCTACATATTGGCTTTTTAACATTTTTGCTTACATTTATGGGCATTTTCACATCATATGATACAAAATTCTTTCATATTTGTTGCAATAAACGAGTTCTGAAGATTTTACTTTTGTCAATTTATGATTAATGTTTTTTTTTAATATTACAGGTGAATGAAATGGCTTCGACTAGAAGATTTTGCAAAAATAAGCCTGACGCATTCTGCTACATCTGCGGTGAATACATAATAACTAATAAATACATCCTGTTAGAAAATGATTTTTTTTCTCTTAAAACCTATTTTGGGTGAGAACTATATAAAAAAATCAACTGATAAAGTCACAAAAATGTAATAAATTTTGTGAGAAGATCAAATTTTTCAAAATCAAATTAGTAAAAAAAAACCTGACCTGATTGAGAAAAACAGATGTCATTTTTGGATTTAGCGCTGCAAAATGGTCCTAATTCAGTTGAAAAAACCTACAGGGTGGGGAAGCAAAATTTACAATATTTTGAGGCAGGGATTGAAAGACAGTGTATGACCAACTAGTTTATTGAAAGTCATGAGAATTTATTTGCCACAAGAAAATGTACATAATAGAAAATGTTTTTATTCTATGTGTCCTCCTTCTTTCTCAATAACTGCCTTCACACGCTTCCTGAAACTTGCGCAAGTGTTCCTCAAATATCCGGGTGACAGCTTCTCCCATTCTTCTTTAATAGTATCTTCCAGACTTTCTGGTAATAGTTTTGCTCATAGTCATTCTCTTCTTTCCATTATAAACAGTCTTTATGGACACTCCAACTATTTTTGAAATCTCCTTTGGTGTGACGAGTGCATTCAGCAAATCACACACTCTTTGACGTTTGCTTTCCTGATTACTCATATGGGCAAAAGTTTCTGAAAAGGTATGGATAATAGTGTTAGGTATGATTATGACATCAATATATGTTTGGTTTCAAAACAATTGATGTAGTGCCTGCTGAGAAAAAACAACTAAATGTTCATTGTAAATTTTGCTTCCCCACCCTGTAGACAACTTGCAAAAAACATTTTTTTTGTAACCCAGTGTAATTCATGCATGAAAGGGTTAATAGCTATAGCACTGTACTGACAAAAACAGTGCTTTTAGACATTCCATGTTTTCTTTTCTGTCTGTTTTAGTCACCGGATACACACAGGAGTTAGTACTTAATTGCACAACCATTGTTTTTGATGACTTTTGATGGTCTAATAATTTTTTTCCGCGACTGTAGTACCTGCCTTCTGATAAGTCCGAGCCAGCACATACTGTAGTCCCAACAAAGCTGTAAGGGAGGAAGAGGGTGAGGAAAAACAGAGGAGGAAAATCCATTTGTAAAAGAGTTGGTATTGAATTGTGCAAACAGCTGTGCCTGGTCGTGCTGAACACAAAAAGAAAAGAATGGCCCGTCTTTAACAAAATGAAAGCAATTCCCAGCACATTTCCCCTGGGTTTTCATCAAGAGACACCGCTGCTCTGAACAACTTGACTTTGCGTGTGTGCGCTTTGCCTCGGAGAGAAAGAAAGATAGAGCAAAAAGCAGAGATAAAGAAAAAGAGAGACGAGTAGAAGGAGGGGTGGGGGGTGGGTGTGGGGGTGAGGCTAACAACATTGACTGGCTAAAACAAAGACGGGAAAAGCCAACTAAATGAGCACCACAGGGGGATAGCGGAACTGTCTGGAGATGATAGTGACGTGGTGGAATGAGACGTTTTCTCGCCCAGCATACATTAGGAAGTGTTCTGTATAATGCCCTTGGTTAATACGCCTGCAGCGCTGTTCACCCTAGTGCCTCTTCAACAAGTGAATTAAACATGCTAATCTGCCTGCTGTAATTCAGCAGAATGGTCGTGTACAGGGTGGGGAAGCAAAATTTACAATGATGACACACATACAGAATAAAAAATCAGCAATGAACATATGGAATAACGCTCGTTGGCAGCTGTAAGAAGGGGAGACTGGGGACAGTTGTAACATTTGCAATTGCTCCAATCAGGAACAGTTGTAAAAAAAAATTATATGGCGAATGTCATGTCACTTTATATAGATTCTGCAAAGCGAGGAAGACATTAGAAGATCAGGAATGAAGCGAACTTCCACTAATAGGCTAAAACTCCGCAACCAAGGTGTTCACTGATGAACAAGAAAATATATATATATTTTTTTGATCAAGGTCTTTTCTATTTTCAATTTTTAAATGCAGAACAAGAAACATACAACTTGGACATGAAACAATTGGATCCAGTTCCTATCCACCTGCCCTCCCACCAGGGCCAGATTAACACTTCATTGTACCCTGGGCAACGATATTCAAGGGCCCCATCATCACAACCCCAGGATCCCTATAATCTGGTAAAATACAGAAGAAGTTCCAGGAATATACAGGGTGGGGAAGCAAAATTTACAATGAACATTTAGTTGTTTTTTCTCAGCAGGCACTACGTCAATTGTTTTGAAACCAAACATATATTGATGTCATAATCATACCTAACACTATTATCCATACCTTTTCAGAAACTTTTGCCCATATGAGTAATCAGGAAAGCAAACGTCAAAGAGTGTGTGATTTGCTGAATGCACTCGTCACACCAAAGGAGATTTCAAAAATAGTTGGAGTGTCCATAAAGACTGTTTATAATGGAAAGAAGAGAATGACTATGAGCAAAACTATTACCAGAAAGTCTGGAAGTGGAGGAAGCAACGAAAAACGTACCAAAGCTTTTATTAAAGCTCTCAAATCCAAAATCCTAAAGGATCCAACCAAATCCATGAGAAAAATGGCAATTGAACTTGAGGTAGACAACAAGACCGTTAGAAATGCGTAAAATATGATTTGAAGTTAAAATCTTACACAAGAACACCAAAACACTTGTTGACAACAGCAACAAATCCAACTTTAGCAATTTTTGGGAATCATGTTTATGGACGCCTTCTAGCCCAGATCTAAACCCTCTGGATTCTGCGATTTGGGGCGTTTTAGAACATGCTACCAATAGAACATCACACAGCAATGTCGACTTTCCGAAAGATACTATTAAAGAAGAATGGAAGAAGTTGTCACCCGAATATTTGAGGAACACTTGCGCAAGTTTCAGGAAGCGTGTGAAGGCAGTTATTGAGAAAGAAGGAGGACACATAGAATAAAAACATTTTCTATTATGTACATTTTCTTGTGGCAAATAAATTCTCATGACTTTCAATAAACTAATTGGTCATACACTGTCTTTCAATCCCTGCCTCAAAATATTGTAAATTTTGCTTCCCCACCCTGTATATGTAGCGGCTGTACAGATGCGTTGCCAAAGAGTTTTTTTTCCACACAACCCTTTTTTTTTTCTTGTTCTCCAGTTTATTCTGGCACACTGGCACACATACCAAAAAAAAAAAACATACGTTAAATGAAAACCCTGCAGTCCGTCTTGAGGCTAAAAATAAAAAAAATAAAAATAAAAATCACAGTTAGCTAACTCCATGAACATTGCAATTAAAAAAAAAAAAAAAAAACATACTCAACAGAAAGCCAATTATGACACCAACACAACGGTACACAACACCTATTCAAATATGACATAAAGAAAATTAAAAAATGTAAAATAAAGACAGGACCAATATGCATGCACTCACCTCGAGAGAACGACAAAACTGCTGCTATCTCCTGGGGTGCACGACCCCAGTTTGCAGGGGTGTGGGGTTCATGTCCCCAAAATAAAATTGGAATTAACTCAACAAAAGTCAGCAATGGCAAGTGGAATCCTACACTATATACTTTAACTCTGTTACATATAGAACTGGACTGAGGGCCAACGTCAGCATAGATGTGTGTGTGTGTCTGTTTAAGTGTGTCTAACCAAGCAGTAAAACACAGTTGGCGTCAGACCTCCCTTCAGCAAATTAACCACAACAGGCTCCTACCAGCTGGCCCCGTCAACACACACACACACACGCACACACACATACACACACACACACTTGGGTTACATGTCGAGCGAGTGTACAAGTGTAAATCTAAATCTTACCAAGTGTATTTTTGTCATTTCTAGTCAAACTATCTCATCCCACTTGAACCCTTTCATGCATAGTGGTCACTAGAGTGGACAGATATTCTACAGCTGTATCACTTTCTGATGATGAGTTTTAAATACATGTTTCTTTGCTTCAAAAATGAAATGCATGGTGTCCAGCGGAGTGGACATTTTTGTGAGCCCACGAAAAATAGGTTCATAAAAAAAAAAAAAATTCACTTGCATTGTTTTTTTCATGCCTGAAGAGGAATAAAAACACTCGGAAAAAAAATTGACTAAGGTTCTCATAATTAGGGATGGGAATTGTTAAGAATTTAACGATTCCGATTCCATCCATCCATCCATCCATTATCTTCCGCTTTGTCCGGGATCGGGTCACGGGGGTAACAGTCTAAGCAGGGATGCCCAGACTTCCCTCTCCCCAAACACCTCCTCCAGCTCCAGCTTTTTGGTTAATTCAAGATTTTTTTTTTGTGCTTAATTCAAGATTTATTTATTTTTTTGCTTAATTCAAGATTTTTTTTTTTTTTTGCTTAAGTCAAGATTGTTTTTTTTGCTTAATTCAAGATTTATTTATTTTTGTTTAATTCAAGATTTTTTTTTTTGCTTATTTCAAGATTGTTTAGCTTAATTCAAGATTTTTTTTTTTGCTTAATTCAAAACTTATTTATTTTTTGCTTAATTCAAGATTTTTTTTTGCTTAATTCAAGATTTTTTTTGCTTAATTCAAGAATTTTTTTTGTTGCTTAATTCAAGAATTTTTTTTTTGCTTAAGTCAAGATTTTTTTTTTTGCTTAATTCAAGATTTATTTATTTTTAATTCAATTTTTTTTGCTTATTTCAAGATTGTTTAGCTTAATTCAAGATTTTTTTTTTTTGCTTAATTCAAAACTTATTTATTTTTTGCTTAATTCAAGATTTTTTTTGCTTAATTCAAGATTTTTTTTTGCTTAATTCAAGATTTTTTTTTGCTTAATTCAAGATTTTTTTTTTTTTTTTGCTTAATTCAAGACTTATTTATTTTTTGCTTAATTCAAGAATTTTTTTTGCTTATGTCAAGATTTGTTTTGTTTGTGCTTAGTTCAAGATATATATACATACATACATATATATATATATATATATATATATATATATATTTTGTTTTGTTTGTTTGTTTTGGTTTGGTTTTTTTTTGCTTAATTCAAGATTTTTTTTTTGCTTAATTTAAGCAAAAAAATCTGCCAGTGGAACAAGTGTAAATTATCTTGGTAAGATTTCTTGAAATAAGATTTTCCAGATCTATCGTCTAAAAATAAGTTCTTACATCTCACTAAAAAGTTCCTCTTTAGGTGATTATGTCTTATTTTAAGTGTGATGACACATTTTGACTAGAAATGAGAAAAACTCACCTGGTCAGACTTAGGTTTTTGCAGTGTCCAGCCTTTACTGTTGCTCAAGTTCCGCTGAAAATCCAGGCTTTGGGTTTTTCAGGGACCACGCAGGGAGATGAATGGCTGATCACATTGACCACTGAGGCTATTACACTCCTGCAGACTCAAAATATCACCGTATGACTTCACCAGGGGAAAATTGTCACTCTGCAACACACTTTTCATTTGTTTTATTTTGATAGAAGCTGAGACACCGAGTTGAAAATGATGGAAACAGTGTGAAATTGCAGGTTGTGTGAGTCAAAACGTCAGCGGATGAAAAAGATAGAAATCCCTGCTGCCAAAGGAAACAAAGGCAAAAGGGGAAACGACTACAGTCGAAGCATGTCCTTTGTCCGCTGAGGGGAGGATAATACTTGTTTTCCGTTAGGAGAGATAAATAATGACTAATTCTTCATTTTTCAGGCTGTATTTTTCCATGCTGGAATGTTCGGGGCTGTATTGTTTATAAGAGCAGACACACATGTATTATAGCATATTAACCCTTTCATGCATGAATTATGAGAACCTTAAGATTTTTTTCCTGAGTGTTTTTATTCCTCTTTAGGCATGAAAAAAACAATGCAATTAAAAAAAAAAAAAAATGTATGTACTTATTTTTCATGGAGTTGCAAAAATGTCCACTCAGCTGGACACCATGTGTTTAATTTTTGAAGCAAAGAAACATATATTTACTGATATACTGTGTGAAAATTATGAAATAAAAACATCTTTAATGCTGTTAATCTGATGTTTTGTCACATTTTAACATACTCTAATACTAGTTATTACTCACTTCGTGGCGATAATATGCAAAACAACAAAAACAAAAAAAAAACAAAACACCTTTTTGTTAAAAAAACAACAAAACTGCAATTGCTTTACACTTAAACATGTTACTGCACATCAGGTTTATCAAGAACAGCAATTTACAATAAAGGTATGAATTGCAGTGTATGGGATGGTGCATAAGTGTCCACTGTGTTGGCTGATATGGAACTAAAACAACAAAATCTATGAATATACGAAAGAACAACTGTAGAATAGCTGTCCACTGTAGTGACCACTATGCATGAAAGGGTTAAAGCAAAAATAATAGCAAAATAGTTGATAAATGATGATAATTTCAAGTTTTTGTCTCTGTTTTAGTGCATAAAAATAACATTAAATTATGAAAATATTTACATTTACAAAAAAGACGATGTGAAAAAACTGAAAAATAAGTGCAATTTTAAGCAATATTATGCCTCAACTTATCATTTATACCTGTGCATTATGGATCGAATCAAAGGCACAACACATTTAGTAACATTATATGTTAGTGATATGTTAACAATATATTTTACTGAAAAATCTCTTAAATATAAGAAAATACCTGATTTTTACTGAAAAATGCAAAATGTAGAGCAGGGATGTCAAACTCATTTCCTGTCGGGGGCCAAATTCAGCCCAATTTGATCTGAAATGGACCAGAGCAGTAAAATAATAGCAGAATAGCTGATAAATAATGACAATTTCAAGCTTTTGTCTTTGTTTTAGTGCATAAAAATAACATTAAATTATGAAAATATTTACATTTACAAAAATGATAATGTGAAAAAACACTGCAATTTTAACAATGTTATAAAACCCAAATAGCAGTGGTTGTAGATGCTTGTTTTTTATCTTCAGTTAATGATATATTTTACTGAAAAATCTCTTAAATATAGGAAAATACATGTCAAACTCATTTCCTTTCAGGGGCCAAATTAAGCCCAATTTGATCTGAAATGGACCAGAGCAGTAAAATAACAGCAAAATATTTGATAAATAATGATAATTTCAAGTTTTTGTCTTTGTTTTAGTGCAAAAAAAAGTTAAATTATGAAAATATTTCCATTTATAAAAAAAGATAATATGAAAAAACTGAAAAATAAGTGCAATTTTTACAATATTATGCTTCAACTTATCAATTATACATGTAAATTATGGATAGGATCAAAGGCACAACACATTTAGTGACATTATATTGCTAAAATTACACTTAATTTTCCTTAGACACTGCCGGCTGTTCATATTTTATTGTTAAAGGATGATTTGTAAATGTAAATATTTTCACAATTTTTTTTTTGCACTGAAGAGCAGACACACATATTATAGTATATGATAAATGTACATGAGTATGGAGGAAAACATTTGCTTCTTGAACTTGATTTTTCTAATACAGTATCCAATAGATCCTGGATGTTACACTCTTTTCCTTTCAGGTTCCACATTCAGCCCAATTTGATCTCAAGTAAACCAGACTAGAAAAATAATAGCAAAAAAGCTGATAAATAATGACAATTTCAAGTTGTTCTCTATTGTATTGCAAGAAAAATAACACAAAAAAAAAAAAAAAAAAACATTTACAAACTATCAAAAAAAAAAAAAAGAAAAAAAAAAGATGTGAACAACCTGAAAAAAATGAGAAATAAGTGCAATTTTTTACAATATTATGCCTCAACTTATCATTTATACATGTAAATTATGGATTGGATCAAAGGTACAGAATTATATTGTTAAAATTACACTTAATTTTTCCTCAGACACTGCAGGCGGTTTGTCTATTTTAGCACAAAAAAACCATAACATTAAATAATGAAAATATTTACGTTTACAAACAATAACTGTTCAACCACTAATCCTATTAATGCATGTAAATAATTCAGGCTCCATAGTGAACATGGAGACACCAGCATCTTCTGTAACACACATTCACCAATAAAACCCATGGAAAAACAAATAGCAGTGGTTGTAGATGCTTGTTTTTATCCTCAGTTAATGATATATTTTACTGAAAAATCTCTTAAATATAGAAAAATACCAGATTTTTACTGAAAAATGTGAAATGTCGAGCAGGGATGTCAAACTCATTTCCTTTCAGGTTCCACATTCAGCCCAATTTCATCTCAAGTAAACCAGACTAGGAAAATAATAGCAAAAAAGCTGATAAATGACAATTCCAAGTTGTTGTATTTTACTGCAAGAAAAATAACAAATTGAATAAAAAAAATAAAAAAAAAACATTTACAAACTATCCAAAAAAAAAAAAAAAAAAGATGTGAATAACCTGAAAAAAATGAGAAATAAGTGCAATTTTTTACAATATTATGCCTCAACTTATCATTTATACATGTAAATTATGGATTGGATCAAAGGCACAGCATTATATTGTTAAAATTATACTTAATTTTCCTCAGACACTGCAGGCGGTTTGTCTATTTTAGCACAAAAAAACCATAACATTAAATAATGAAAATATTTACGTTTACAAACAATAACTGTTCAACCACTAATCCTATTAATGCATGTAAATAATTCAGGCTCCGTAGTGAACATGGAGACACCAGCATCTTCTGTAACACACATTCACCAATAAAACCCATGGATAAACAGATAGTAGTGGTTGTAGATGCTTGTTTTTATCCTCAGTTAATGATATATTTTACTGAAAAATCTCTTAAATATAGAAAAATACCTGATTTTTACTGAAAAATGCAAAATGTAGAGCAGGGATGTCAAACTCATTTCCTTTCAGGGGCTAAATTCAGCCCAAGTTGATCTGAAATGGACCAAACCAGTAAAAAATAAAATAATAAAATAAAATATTAGCAAAATAGTTGATAAATAAGGATAATTTCAAGTTTTTAGCTCACCGACCGACAGGCCCTAAACTATTGTCATCTGTCGTCCGTTACAAAAATTTCAATCGTCTTCTTCTCCGAAACTACAATTCTGATTGACTTCAAAACATAATGTCCACATGCTGATCAGGATTTTCTTCTGGATCCGGGAACTTACGGAAAATTTAACATGAGCGCTTATGGGGAAAAAATTTCAATCGTCTTCTTCTCCCAAACTCCAGTTCTGATTGACTTCAAACTTGGTATACAGCTTCTTTACGATGATGTCAACACAAGGTATTGAAATTATTTCGATCCGGATCTGATTCTGGATTTGGGGTGACTTTGAAAAATTTTCCCATTATAACAGATAGGAAGTGGATTAATCCGTGTATCATTCGTTCATTCGTTTTTCAATTTAAAACCAAAAATCAAAAAACAAAAAAATGACTCTTTTTTTTGTTTTTCACTTTCAAAACCAGAATGAAACATGGATAACGGTTCGTTTTTACATTTCCCGATTTTGTGCTCAAATAAAAAAATGGAAAAAACGGATAACAACCGTTTAATCCATTTTTGCTATTTTCAATATAGTTAAGTTGTCTGACCCGGAAGTTGTCGTAACTAGGGAAAAAAATAAACAAATGGAATCATGGCCGGACTGGAGGAATATTTTGCTATAATTAAGCTGCTGTTTGATACGGAAGCGTATTGCATTCACTCAAAAAAATAAATTCGGCTCTATTTTTCTGAATTAACGAGATTAACAGCAGTTTAATTATAGCAAATATTCCTCCAGTCCGGCCATGATTCCGTTTGTTTATTTTTTCCCTAGTTACGACTACTACCGGGTCAGACAACTTAACTATATTGAAAATAGCAAAATCGGATGAAATGGTCGTTATCCGTTTTTTTTTCTTCCATTTTTCACTTGACAGAAAATCGGGAAATGGAAAAAACAAACCGTTATCCGTTTCTCATTCTGGTTTTGAAAATGAAAAACAAAAAAAACGAGTCGTTTTTTGTTTTTTTGTTTTTTTTTTAGTGATTTTTGGTTTTAAATTGAAAAACTAATGAGCGAATGATACACGGATTTGGATTGATCCAATAAATCACTAAGTATCAATGATATCAAGTTGGAATTAGAATTTTTTCCAGATCTGATTGGAATATGACCAAAACATGGGCTATTTCTGTAATATAATAAATACACAGAACTGGGTGATAATAAATGGCATCTGGATACATTTCCCAAAGCTTTTAATTTGGCCGGTAAGCTACAGGGCCATTGGTCCTATTTTTGTCTTTGTGCAAAAAAATAACGTTAAATTATGAAGATATTTATATTTACAAAAAAGATAATGTGGAAAAAACTGCAAAATAAGTGCAATTTTAACCATATTATACTTTATTTATTTATTTCGAACGTGCAAAGAAACAAAATAAAACAAAACAAAGCAAATTAAGACAAAAACAAAATAACATTTAAATGAACAGAATCTATCTTCAAGTTCGTGCAAGTCAGAATTTTGCACGGTTGAAAAGGAGTAGGAAGAAGTGTAAACTTATTTAATCCTACCCCTCAAGTGCTTTTACATCTTTATCACTAACTTAATACAATAATCAAACAATACATTTTTCCTCATTTTAGCACTGAACCGCAACAAATACATAATGCAGTAACTGGATTATACACAACAATATGTTCATGGCAGTACAGTCATACAAACAGACTCATTCAATTTTCCTAAATATTACAGCATATTTATCAATACATATAAAATGTTATGTTTATGTTTATGCATTTGGCAGACGCTTTTTTCCAAAGCGACTTACAGGGGAAAACCAATCAAATCACTCAATCAATCAAATTTTATTTATATAGCACCAGATCACAACAAAAAAGTTATCTCATGACACTTTATATATAGAGTTAGTCAAAACCAGACTCTAAGCCGATTTACAGAAACCCAACAGAATCCTCTAGGACAGGGGTCTCAAACTCATTTTCCCTCAGGGGCCACACTCAGCCCGATTTAATCTGCAGTGGGCCGGACCAGGAAAATAATAACATAACCTATGAATAATGACAACTGCAAATTTTTGTCTCTGTTTTAGTGTAAAGAAAGAAAAACATTACATTATGAAAATGCTTACTTTTATAAACTATCCAAAGAAAAAAGATGTGAATAACCTGAAAAAACGGAAATTTCTTTAGAAAAATGAGTGCAAATTTAACAATATTCTGCCTCGACTTATCATTTCTACATGTGCATTATGGATCAGATCTACAAAGACACTAAACACTGAGGAACAGGAAGAAAATAGTTCAAATAGTGCTTAATTTTCTTTAAACATTTCAGGTTGTTCATATTTATTCAGGTTATTCACATTTTATTGTGACAGGATAGTTTGTAAATGTAAATATTTTCATAATTTAATGTTATTTTTTTTTGCACTAAAACAAAGAAAAAAATTTTGAAGTAGTTAATTCAAGATTTTTTGCTTAATTCAAGATTTTTTGCTAAATTTAAGATTTTTTAGTTTTGCTTAATTCAAGATTTCTTTTTTTTTGCTTAATTCAAGATTTGTTTTATTTAATTGAAGATTTTTTTTGCTTAATTCAATATTTTTTCCTTAATTCAAGCAAAATTTTTTTTTTTTTTTTTTGCTTAATTCAATTCAAGACTGTGGAATTTTTGACTTTGTAAATTCATCCCAGGGGCCGGATTGGAACCTTTGGCGGGCCGCATTTGGCCCCCGGGCCGCATGTTTGAGACCCCTGCTCTAGGAGCAAACACTTGTGACTGGTGACAGTGGAAGGAAAAACTTCCTTTTAACAGCAGAAACCTGGAGCAGACCCAGACTCCTGGAGGATGGACGTCTGCCTTGACCAGTTGGGGTTAAAGAGAGAGGGTAAAGAAAGAGAAAACGAGAGAGCGATAGAGATAGAGACTGGGGGAGAGGGGGAGAAGGGGGGAGTTGGGGGAGACACATGGAGGCAGTTGAGGATAAGTGCACTGTAACAAATTTTACCGTTAAATAACCGTAAAATACTGGCAGCTAGAGTTGCCAGCATGCTACTGTTATTCTACAGTATCTCTACTGTAATCTACAACTACAGTTTCTTACTGTAAAAAGTATTACGGTACTGGGCTGTATATAATGTTCCTTTTACAGTAAAATACTGTTAGCCACAGTTGCTCCATTTTACAGTAACTACCGTATCCCAAGAAACAATATATTACTATAAAACATATTTAACCCTTTCATGCACGAATTATGAGAACCTTAATCAAATTTTTTTCCTGAGTGTTTTTATTCCTCTTTAGGCATGAAATAAACAGTGCGATTGAAAATTTTCTTTTGAATAATAAATGAAAATAAATAAATAAAATTTAAAAAAAAAAAAAAACCTAAAAAAAAAAAAAATGAAAAAAAGAAAATCTTATGAACCTATTTTTCATGAAGTTGCAAAAATATCCACTCAGCTGGACACCACATGTTTAATTTTTGACACAGAAACATGTATTTACTGATAAATTGTGTGAAAACTATGGGGAGGGCTTGTGATTCTGGGGGTTTATGCTCAGGAGAGATCTACATAATGTTACCAATTCATGTCAGAAAAGATATGTAGTGTCTTAAAAGTTTAATAAAGATGTGTAAAAAAAAAAAAAAAAAAAAAAAAAAAAAACCCGGAAAGAACATAATCCATGAATATACAAGAGAACAGCTGTAGAATAGCTGTCCACTGTAGTGTCCAGTATGCATGAAAGGGTTAATGTAATATTTACAGTATAACACAGCAAAAAGCTTGGATTTTAACATTTCAAATTACATTTTAAAATACAAAATCATGAACATTGCTAGAAAAAGAGATGGCAAGAGATGGCATTATAACATTGAGCTTTTATTAAATTCACTGTCAATCACATTCAGTGATTTGGTTCAACATTGGCTCAAAGTGCATAGCTTAGTACATGTGTCGTGAATTCAGTCTCCTTTTTCTTGAACTTTAACAAGAGATATATATTACATTTAACTGATTGAAACTACCACAACAAATCCATTCAGTAGTTAACACATTTTCTTAAATTCTTGCAAGAAGAAGTTTAATGAACCCAAAGTGCCACAGTTACATTGATAAAATCACAATTACCTTGATAAATGAACAATTGGAGCAGGATGGAGTTATGGCAGTGTTGGTAGAAGCATCAGGTGACCTCCGTTCCTGTTCTGTATGGGGTTAAGACCGGTTGAAAATAGCCATCCTCAGTTATTTTCTCTTTTTATTTTATCCTTCTGCTTCGAAAAAGAACCACTTACCTTTGATGCAGCAAGTCTATAGTTAACATTTGTTGGATTGAATCTTTTCTAAATGAGCTGGTGGGATTTGATGCCAGATGATTTTGTTCAGACCAGTTATGGGCGGACAGAAGTGGAGGAATTGAAGAAAATACTGGAGAATACTGTCAAATTTTGCAGTAGCTTACTGTTTTAAATTTGTACCTTAAAGATCTCATTATTTACAGCATTATACTGTATTTACAAATAACAGCATGATGCTGTACAAAATTTAGTTTTTTTACAGTAATTTGTTACAGTGTGAGTGATGATGATGAAGGCAGGAGAGAGGCAGGACCACCGCAGCAGGTCCAGAGATAATCCTGGGAAAATCTGTGATAGATGGTCCAGAATGCAGCAGCACGATGTATCAAATATATATGTCGAGGCCCAAAACGGAATCTGGCCCGATTCAGAATCGGGCTGGCCAAAAATGGAATTCCATTTTGGGCCGGCCCACTTCAGAATCGGGCCGGCCCAGAATGAAATTCTATTCTGGGCTGGCCTAGAATGGAATCCTGCTGCTATAATGTTATTTTTATACCATGTTTAATGCAAATGATCTAAATTATTACAAAAATCAATACATGGAATTTGCAAATACGTGAAAAAAAAAAATGAAACAAACAACATTTTAATTGTAAACTATAATACACTTTATTTACAAATAGAACCTAGTGGTACTCCCCACCAATATATGGTACAGTGAAATTGACTGAAATTGACAATAGTTACTCAAGGTATGTAAGACTGAAAATGTAAATCGGCACTAATAGACCAAAAATGTCACATTGTTGAATATGCAATGAATTGAATATTCACACCTACAGTCTTTGATGGCTTCATCAAAGGTTTTTGTGTTCTCTTAAACATACTCAAATATATGCATACTTGACAAATTATGGAATTATGGATCATTTGCATTAAACATGGTATAAAAATAACATTATAGCAGCAGGATTCCACTCTAGGCCAGGCCAGAATGGAATTCCATTCTGGGCCAGGTTGAGTTAGGATTCCATTCTGGGCCGGCCCGCTTCAGAATCGGGCCAGATTCCATTTTGGGCCTCGACATATACAATGTTATACTTTGTGTGTCACTAAATCCTGTATCATAAAATGTGACTTTCTTTCTTTTTTTTGTACTGTACTTTTGGAGATGCACAATGAATTTTTTTTTTTTAATTATTAAAAAATAAATAAATAAATAAATAAAAATAAAATAAAATAAAATAAAATAAAATAAAATAATAATAATAATAATAATAATAATAATAATGAATAAGGCTGATAATAAACAAATCAGTCATTGAGGTCCTTCAAACCTTAATGCCTGAATGTACTGCTCAGGTGCTCAGGATCAGTGCATATGGAGTCAGCACTCTTCCAGGGATATTTATACTGTATTCATAAGTGGGAGAGTACGAATTCAAAGCAGTATTTAAATTTACAGGCTTTATGGTGTGTGGGTGCATTATTAGGGCTGATTAATTTTATTCCCCTCATATCTTCAGCTCTATATGAGTAAGTCTTTGACACACAACCGTAAATCTCCCGGGGATTGTAAATAATTCCAACAGAGCTGTCATTAAAAAAAATTAACCTCTGGCAAGAAGACACTGGAGCAAGGACAACGGCTGACTGCTTCATTTACCGTCAGTGGGCGGCAGTGCTGTTGAAGGACTTGCCACATATGTGAGGGGATTACATGGGATTGATTTGAGCACTGTGGTCATTTCAAATGGCTGGCAGATAATGTTGTGATAGTCTAATGACATGCCAATTTAAAGGCACTTTCCATTTTGATCAGCAGGAGATATAGTCTCCAACCAGACAGTAGCAGGAGAGGTGATCATTTACGTGATGAAGAGCATTTAGAGCAAACCCACCACTCCTGTGTTCTAGCAGAAGTGGGTGTTCATGTTGATGGACTGGGAGCGATTATCTTCTCTACACTTACCGAAGCATTATGAAGATCTCATTGGCTGATAGTTGACAGTATTATGCTCTTCTTAAAGCGTGCAATTAGCAGCAACTTGCATTTTTCTCAGCTAGACATCGTGACATTCCAGATAATAATGGAGGAGATGATGATTTACTTGATGACAGGCCTTCTCTTCAGTGTTTGCTTGAAACAGGGGTCTCAAACTCATTTTCCTTCAGGGGCCACATTTAGCCTGATTTGATCTCCAGTAAAATAATAGTATAATAACCCATAAATAATGACAACCCAGAATTTTTGTCTTTGTTTTAGGGTAAAGAAAAAAAAACCCATTAAATTATGAAAAAACTTAGTTTTATAAACTATCCAAACAAAAAAGATGTGAATAACCTGAAGAAAAAAAAACAAAAGAAATTTCTTAAGAAAAATAAGCAGGCAGAAAATACTTAAAATTGTGCTTAATTTTCTTTAGACATTTCAGGTTGTTCATATTTGTTCAGGTTATTCACATTTTATCGTTTTAGGATAGTTTGTAAATGTCCATATTTTCATAATTTCATGTTATTTTTTGTACTAAAACAAAGAAAAAATTTGAAGTTGTTAATTCAAGATTTTTTCCTTAATTCATGATTTTTTGCTAAATTCAAGATTTTTTGCTAAATTTAAGATTTTTTCTGCTTAATTCAAGACTTTTTGGTGTAATTCAAGATTTTATTTTTTTTAATTGAAGATTTTTTTTTGCGAATTCAATTTTTTTTTTCCTTAATTCAAGCTTTTTCTTTTTCTTTTTTTTTTTTTTTTTTTTGCTTAATTCAAGACTTTTTTTTGGCTTAATTCGAGATTTTTTTTTAATTGAAGATTTTTTTTTTTTTTTATAAATTAATGTTTTTTCCTTAATTCAAGCTAATTTTTTTGTTGTTGTTGCTTAATTCAATTCAAGACTGTGGAATTTTTGACTTTGCAAATTCATCCCTTGGGCCAGATTAGAACCTTTGGTGGGCTGCATGTTTGAGATCCCTGGCTTGAAATGTTGTTTGTTTGTTTGTTTGTTTATAAATTTATTTATTTTTCATTCATTCATTCATTCATTCATTCATGGCATATGGATATATTTTGGAGTGAGGACCAGAGGAGTGGAATTATTCTGGTGGTCCTCCATGAGTCACAGTCCTGTAATTGAATCAAATAGCCTGCCTCACATCTGCTGAATAGAGCGATAAAAATTCCAGGAAGAGCTCCTTTTTAAGAATCTGCTTCAAAATGTGACAACCTTGGCCTATCCTTTACCCTTTCATTAGGTTTATGCAAGTTGTACAAATGATTGCATACTTTTTGGCTCTTTGTCGTAATGAATTACCACAAACCTGAATACTAAAACATACCAATTATTTGGTTGTCTCTGAGCAAATTACAGTTTTTCTTCTTAATCTAGTGTCTCAGTTCAACCTGCTTCAATATATTGTGTGCAATATAATGTTAATATTCACTGCTGAAATTTTTTTTTTTTCAGAGAACCATAAATTTTATATTCACATCTAGTTTTTATATGCATATTTATTCTTCCCTGTATAAATAATGCCTGTTGTATTTTTTGCTGCTGCCTCTTGAGCATTGAAATTTCATTTTTGATGTAAAATCTGGAATGACATGTAAAGTCAGGGTTTTTTTTGTCATTCTTACCGTGGCACATCCGTGTCTATTCTCATTTGTTACATGGAGTAATTTTGGATATTTAACTTAAAATGACACGTCACATGTGTGGATGTGTGCAGACTTTTTTCTAGCATGTGTGCTAATGCTAATGCTAGGTACTGTGCATATGTAATAGGATGGATAAAATGCAGAGACTGAATTTCCCTATGGGGATAATGAAGGGAGTTAACCTTTAACATCTAAAGGTAAAACATGCAACATTTCAGTTTTGTATATTTATCTCTTCTATCTAGCATGTGTGGTGTGTGCTAATGCTAATGCTAGGTACTGTGCATGTAATGGTACCTTTTAATAATTTAATATCTTTTGTCATTTCTAGCATGTTTTCTGTCTTTTCCTAAAATAAACACACTACTTATAAAGAGGCACAATAGGGTAATTCAGTGGTGACTCACTGCTTCTAATATATGTGGTGTGTGCTAATGCTAATGCTAGGCACTGTGCATATGTAATGAGATGCATAAAATGCAGAGACTGAATTTCCCATGGGGATAATAAAGGGAGTTAACCTTTAACATCTAAAGGTAAAACATACAACATTTCAGTTTCAGATATTTAATTTAAGATAGCACATCATATGCATTGATATGTGCAGACATTTGTATCTTTTTTCATTTCTAGCATGTTTTCTGTGTTTTCCTAAAATAAACACACTACTTCTAAACAGGAACATTTAGGGTAATTCAGTGGCGACTCACTGCTCCCAATATATGTGTAGTATGTGCTAATGCTAATGCTAGGTACTGTACGTATGTAATAGGATGAATAAAATGCTGAGACTGAATTTCCCTGTGGGGATAATAAAGGGAGTTAACCTTTAACATCTGAAGGTAAACCATACAACATTTCAGACAGTGCAAAGTTTTGTATATTTAACTTAAAATAACACATCACATGCATTGATATGTGCAGACGTTTGTATCTTTTGTCATTTCTTGCATGTTTTCTGTCTTTTCCTAAAATAAACATACTACTAATAAAGAGGCACAATAGGGTAATTCAGTGGTGACTCACTGCTTCTAATATATGTGTCGTGTGTGCTAATGCTAATGCTAGGTACTGTGCATATTCAATGGGATGCATAAAATGCGGAGACTGAATTTCCCAAAGGGAATTATAAGGGGAGTTAACCTTTAACATCTAAAGATAAAACATACAACATTTCACGTGCAAAGTTTTGAATATTTAACTTAAAATAACACATCACATGCATTGATATGTGCAGACATTTGTATCTTTTCTCATTTCTAGTATGTTTTCTGTCTTTTCCTAAAATAAATACACTACTTATAAACAGGAACATTTAGGGTAATTCAATGGCAACTCACTGCTCCTAATATATGTGTAGTACGTGCTGATGCTAATACTAATGCTAGGTACTATGCATATGTAATAGGATGGATAAAATGCAGAGACTGAATTTCCCTATGGGGATAATAAAGGAAGTTAACCTTTAACATCTAAAGGTAAAACATACAACATTTCACGTGTAAAGTTTCGAATATTTAATTTAAAATAACACATCATATGCATTGATATGTGCAGACATTTGTTGTTGTTTTTTTTCATTTCTAGCATTTTTTCTGTCTTCCTAAAATAAATAAACTACTTAAAAACAGTTATATTTAGGGTAATTTAATGGTGACTCAGTGCTCCTAATATATTTGCGTATGTGATAGGATGGATTAAATGCAGACTGAATTTCCCAGTGGGGATAATAAAGCGACTTAACCTTTAACCTCTTCAGGTAAAACACACCATTTCAGACTGTGCAAAGTTTAGTCTCAACTCAACGGACGAGGAAATCTGGCGTATGGAGCGTAAGAGGCCTTAGCAAACAAAAGTTTCAAAACAGAGCACTAAAAGTTTGATTGTTTCACAGTGCTTGCATTGTAATGCACCAATAAATGTAGCCACATATTTACAAAACCACATACTGAGTGAGCACAGGAACAGCATATGCTTCCTCCTGTCTGATCAGGAACCCTGGTAGTTCTGTGTCTGTGTGTTAATTCAGCCCTGAATGCTGTCTGTCAGACATGTACATCTGCTGGAAATTGATACTGTACCTAGGGATGTAACAACAGAATGTGATTTTAAAGAGTTCTACCTGAACACCGTATACTATAGAAAATGGTAAAACACTCTGAACAAAAATGTCCAGAAAACACCAAAACAAATGGAAGATAAAAAAGTTATATATTTTACAGGTTCAAGACTTTTTATTCAGTTCCTTGTTGATTTAGTAGCATCTGTGGTTAGAGCAGAATACTGTGCAGAGACATGTAATCACAAAATCATTCATAAACACCTTTGACGGTTATAGCTGAAGAAAATCACAACATGAAGGTTTTCATCCATTTCACTGAATTATTCCTTTAAAGCCACAGACTGCTGCAGCTCATTCTTCATTTTTCCCTTAGGAGTTGCAGAACTTTGCTCTTTTAACATCCTCAATCTTGACTAAGAAGTTGAGTGAAAAACTATCATTTCATCACCAGACAGCATAAATCGTGAGAAATAAAAGGAACACTTAGACTTATTTTTGGTCTGAAACTTGCCTCTAAATAAGTTTTAATATCATTCTGTATCAACTGAATGTAAACAAGAAACATAATAGCAATATTTTTGGACATAATGTCTTAAGAGTTTAACCCTGTAAAGCCTGAACCATTAAATCATTGACAGAAAACTCCAGTTCTTTGAAACTGGAGTCTTTATTGGTCCTTCTGAACAACCACTAAAAATTTTTTTTCAAATATTAATTTCCATGTATGATTTTCACTTTTGTACCATATTTGATACATCGGGTCTCAAAACAATAATATAACACAAACATGTCTAACAAATTGGTAATTCCTTTTCAAAATTGGGAAAGTTCTGCCTCCTTCCTCATTAATGACAGTCTTGTAGTGTCACTGGAAAGGCCTCTGGTGAACGAATTCCTCCCCCCTGGTGGATTATCTGAGTATTGCATGTATCTAATTGTATACATCAGGTTTTTCAAGAAAAAATGAATCGCACAACATACATTTCATTTTCGAATATTTAAATTAAAATAACACATCATATGCATGGATATGTACAGACATTTGTATCTTTTGTCATTTCTAGCATGTGTAGTGTGTGCTAATGCTAATGCTAGGTACTATGCATATACAGGGGTTGGACAAAATAATGGAAACACCTTCACCTCAAGATGATAATGCCCCAATCCATACAGCTAGAATTGTTAAAGAATGGCATGAGGAACATTCTAATGAAGTTGAGCATCTCGTATGGCCGGCACAGTCCCCAGACCTCAACATTATTGAGCATTTATGGTCAGTTTTAGAGATTCAAGTAAGACGTCGATTTCCACCGCCATCGTCTCTAAAAGAGTTGGAGGGTATTCTAACTGAAGAATGGCTTAAAATTCCTTTGGAAACAATTCACAAGTTGTATGAATCAATACCTCGGAGAATTGAGGCTGTAATTGCCGCAAAAGGCGGACCTACACCATATTAAATTATATTTTGTTGATTTTTTAAGGTGTTTCCATTATTTTGTCCAACCCCTGTATAATAGGATGGATAAAATGCAGAGACTGAATTTCTCTATGGGGATAAAAAAGGGAGTTAACCTTTAACATCTAAAGGTAAAACATACAACATTTCAGTTTCAGATATTTAATTTAAAGCAACCCATCAAGTCGTTTGATATATGCAGACATTTGTGTTGTTTTTCATTTCTAGCATGTGCAGTGTGTGCTAATGCTAATGCTAGGTACTGTGTGTATGTATTAGGATGGATAAAATGCAGACTGAATTTCCCTTCACTGGTCCTTCTGAACAACTGCAAACATTTTTTTTTTTCCAAGGATCAATTTCTATGTATGATTTTCAGTTTTTTATCATATTTGATACATCAGGTCTCAGTGCTCAAATATTATTTTTTAACAAACAAAACCATAATATAAACAAACATGTTTAACAAATTGATAATTCCTTTTCAAAACTGCCAAAGTTCTGCCTCCATCCTCATTAACGACAGTCTTGTAGTGTCACTGGAAAGGCCTCTGGTGAATGAATTCCTCCCCCCTGGTGGATTATTTGTGAATTGCATATATGTAATTGTATACGTCAGAGTTTTCAAGACAAAAAAAAATCATCTAGAGATCATGTGGAGGGCTTCAAAACTCATGTATCAAACATGATATGTTCAGCGTTATAGGGTTAAAAATAAGGAAATGTTGTGGTATTTACATTGATCTTTGACATAAATCAGTAGTGGTATTATGTTGCAGAGGTGTCCACAGTGTAGAGGTGATGCATTGAATCCATTAGATCAGATGCCTCCTGGACACGTCCCTGGTGAGGTAGTCTGGGCATATCCACATAGACGTGAAGAAGAGACCCTTAGGCGGATCCAGAACATCCTACAGGGATTATACAACCTGTCTAACTCAGAAACCCCTTGGGCTACCCCCGAAAACCTGGAGGACATGATGGAAGACGACAATGTCTAGGGTTAAGTCGTGACACAGCAAATGCAGAGACGATGCAGACATGAGATTTCCTGCCAGCGTATCTGTGTTATAAAGCGGAGTGAGTCATGATCGTAGATTCATATTTTTTCTTTTTAATTCAGATAGAATAAGGAAAATGATACAAGAATTTAAGCATTAGAAAAAAAAAAGATAACGGAGAAAAAGTCCAATTCGAAGTGTGCTTGTAAGGAGAACTATTTAAAGGCATTGTCACATTCAGATAGAATTATTTACTCTGAAATTCTTCACAGTTTTGTTCTCCTAGTTGTATGAAAGGAATGGAATTTTATATTTATTTATTTATTTTAAGGTACTTCTGCCTCTTTTTTCCATTTAATGGATATTATGACACAGTAGTTTCTCAAATGAATGAAATGGCCGTGAAATAAGAATAAATGAGATGTTGCTTTCAGTACTTTTTCAGTTTTCTTAAAATGAGTAGTATGAATTAGAGCAGTGGTTCTCAACTGGTCTGGCTTCAGAACCCACTACCACCTTTCAATGACAAGCCATGAGCCAAATTGATAAAAGTAAAATTTCTTACATTTATTTTGGGAAGAAACGGTGTGTTTTGAAACTGAGATAATACAGAATACACTGGTCTACAAGTAAAATGCTTCCAGAATAGAGGCTGTGAAACTTTACCACGTGTGAGTCACTGATAAAGAGAAATCAAGTCAGAAATGCTGACTGGCTGATCACGGACAAAAGACCACCCTTGTTTTCTTAAATTTTTTGTTTATTTTAATGCCTGGTACAACTAAAGGTACATTTGTTTGGGAAAAATATAATGATAACAACAAAAATAGCTCATAAGAGTTTAATTTCAGAGCTCATATCTATCCATTTTCCACGGTTTTCTTGATAATAACCAAAATCACTTCAGTTCTTACATTAATATCTATGGCATTGTACTGACAAAAACAGAGCTTTTAGGCATTCCATGTTTTCTTTTCTGTCTTTTTTAATCACATGATACACACAGGAGTTAGTACTGGATTGCATAACCATTGTTTTTGATGACTTTTGATGGTCTAATCATTTTTTCGGTGATTGTACAGTCTTTGGTCAAAATGTGAAATTCTAGAATTAACAAGAGAATGGGTTTTACTCCAAAGGAATATTTGTGACAGAGCTGCAGATCGACTTCAAAACACTGTCTGCACATAACAATACAGGGTGGGGAAGCAAAATTTACAATATTTTGAGGCAGGGATTGAAAGACAGTGTATGACCAATTAGTTTATTGAAAGTCATGAGAATTGCCACAAGAAAATTGACATAATAGAAAATGTTTTTATTCTATGTGTCCTCCTTCTTTCTCAATAACTGCCTTCACACGCTTCCTGAAACTTGCGCAAGTGTTCCTCAAATATTCGGGTGACAACTTCTCCCATTCTTCTTTAATAGTATCTTCCAGACTTTCTCGTAATAGTTTTGCTCATAGTCATTCTCTTCTTTCCATTATAAACAGTCTTTATGGACACTCCAACTATTTTTGAAATCTCCTTTGGTGTGACGAGTGCATTCAGCAAATCACACACTCTTTGACGTTTGCTTTCCTGATTACTCATATGGGCAAAAGTTTCTGAAAAGGTATGGATAATAGTGTTAGGTATGATTATGACATCAATTATATGTTTGGTTCCAAAACAATTGACGTAGTGCCTGCTGAGAAAAAACAACTAAATGTTCATTGTAAATTTTGCTTCCTCACCCTGTACATAAACCAACATATGAATATTTAATCTTATTAAAATACGTAACATTTAGTACATTTAATCTCTGAAGCAGATAATTTCTAAAAAATTGTAAACCAGTGATATCAGAATATGTCAACACAGAAAACACGTGTAATGATAAACCAAAAGGACCTGTAGGTGGTGATGCTGAAGGGGGAAATATTCCCTTCAACACTAAATTAGGTACATTTTAACCAAAAAGTATCCTCAGTTAAAAATTAAAAGTGCATTCAGTCACTTATTGAAGCATTAATCATAAAGCTGACATAACAATCAGAACATTTCAGTAACGGCCATATTTAACACACTTGCTGTTTTCATGCAAAATGAATTTAATTAAGTGCAACTGGTGTTTCTTAGCATTATTTTTTGACCAAAGGCCCATGATCCACTGAAAATGGCTTTGCGACCCACTTTTGGTCACAACCCACCAGATGAGAATCACTGAATTAGAGCATAATTTTAAATAGTTGGAAATGTTAACTTTAGAGATGGATGGGTAGTCAGGAAGAAAATGTATGGCTCTCCTGAGACATTGTAAAATGTGTTTTTGGCACTGGCACGTTAAGGTCCTCTCATGTAGAGCACAAATATCAGGTACTTTTGGACCTAGCGGTTCTGTCCAATAGGGACTGTACTGGGTTACAGCCCTGAGAACTGCTTCAGGGGCCTGTTTTCTGTTACCCTTCAATCACCTAAATAGCCGCCAGCAACCAACAGTATCTCCTGTTCCAAAATGTTTAATAACTTTTTTTTTTTTTACCACTGATCCTATCAATACATTTAATATTTCAGGTATAATGCAGTTTCTCAGCTTTTTATCATTATCAGATATGACCCATTTGGACATTCAGAGACTCTTGTGAACATTGAAACACTGTAATTATCTGGAGCATTGATTCACTAGTTAAAAAAAAAAAAAAAAATGTAATTTGATAAATGATGGTTGTAGATACTTGTTTTTTTAAATATTCAATTAATGATATATTTTGCTGAAGTGGTCACTTTTTCTTAATTTTCCTGTTTTGATGTAATAACCAATGAATTAACTCTGCTTTTATGAACATATGTGTGATCAGTAAATTGAATATGGGAAAATACCTGATTTTCACCGAAAAGTCCAAATGCAGAAGGGAAGATTATATTAAATGGTGATAAGTCACTTAGGAAAGGCTAAATGTAGAAAAATACTCACTTGGGAGTCACCATAAAAGTAGTTCTAGATGTTTAAGGGCTAATATTTGCACCCAAAGTAGGAACCATTAACCCATTAGGACCCACTATGACTTTTGTGGAAGTTCCCAAATGAATTTTTCACTCTTCAGCCTTTTGTAAATGATTTATCACCATTTCTTAAAATATCATACTCAGAATTTTGCATTTTTTCCAGTGAAAATCATCTATTTCCTATGCTTAATTGACTGATTACAGGGTGGGGAAGCAAAATTTACAATATTTTGAGGCAGGGATTGAAAGACAGTGTATGACCAATAGTTTATTGAAAGTCATGAGAATTTATTTGCCACAAGAAAATGTACATAATAGAAAATGTTTTTATTCTATGTGTCCTCCTTCTTTCTCAATAACTGCCTTCACACGCTTCTTGAAACTTGCGCAAGTGTTCCTCAAATATTCGGGTGACAACTTCTCCCATTCTTCTTTAATAGTATCTTCCAGACTTTCTGGTAATAGTTTTGCTCATAGTCATTCTCTTCTTTCCATTATAAACAGTCTTTATGGACACTCCAACTATTTTTGAAATCTCCTTTGGTGTGACGAGTGCATTCAGCAAATCACACACTCTTTGACGTTTGCTTTCCTGATTACTCATATGGGCAAAAGTTTCTGAAAAGGTATGGATAATAGTGTTAGGTATGATTATGACATCAATATATGTTTGGTTTCAAAACAATTGACGTAGTGCCTGCTGAGAAAAAACAACTAAATGCTCATTGTAAATTTTGCTTCCCCACCCTGTATGTTGATGTTCATAAAAACTCAGAGTAAAGTCAAAGGTCTTTGTATCAAAACAGAAAAAAATTAAACAATGACTTTTTCAGTAAAATATAGCATTAACTGGACATAAACTGAGCGTGTCCATCCACTGTCATTGATCCAACTCCATGGGTTTTACTGGTAAATCAATGTTGTAGAAGATGATGGTGTTTCCACGGTAACTACGGAGCCTCTGACGTCCAAATGAGTTATATGTGATGACCATGAAAAGATGAATAACTGCATTTTACACCAATTATTTACATGGACTGGTAGAGTTAGTGGATCAACAGTTTAGATCAGTAGATGCTTTTGGTCGACGGTGGATGTTTAGATCTTTATGGGTTAAATGAAATAATGACTGGCATTGGAATATTACACACATACCGTTGATTCAACCCCACAACAACATAACAGTACAAATGAACTCAACTGTAAATGTAACAGCAGGAAAACAAATCCAAAACCATCATATCTCGTTGTAAACCACTACCACTGAGACCATTTTACCGCAGAGTGAACAGCTTTCGGCTACTTTTTCTGCAGTATCTTTCAGGTTGTGTTTAGCTGATTAAACTTAATGGGATCTACTTACTACTTCTTCCACCATTCCCTGTAAGTACATCTGTAACTCGCCATAACTTGCTGCCGAGGCTTCCCCCAGCGAACTGCAGCTCCCGGCGCCACTGCTCCAATCCTTTGATCGATGGCTAAGCTTAGCAAATTGCAAGGAAAGGCAGATTTTAATATTTTACTTGAAGGCGTCTAAATCCCTTTGTATATCCTCGTTCGGATATGGGCAAAGTGAAGCCTGAACTTCAATGATGGTTCATTTCTTTGTGCAACTTTTTCGCCTTAAAATGTTACAAATGTTGTTTGGCTATTTAGTAAAAGGTCTTTGAACATGGTGGGTTTCTGGTGCTGCGTTCAAGAGACATGTACTGCATGATTATTAGTTTCCTCTGAACTGTGATGGACCCTACCCCGAAACAGGAGCTAAAAAAAGACCCTCATATGAACAGATGTCATGTAAACCCTTTCACTGATGTTCTTCTAAATAGGACAACCTTCATTTCAGAGAATATCCAAACTACAACATAAAAAAATAGGACTAATAACCTTGTATCTCACCGGCCTGTTCTATCAAGAGTCAATGATAAGTTGAATTTGCAAAGTTGTCAGGTTCTGTCTCCGTGTTAGAGTCCTGTAGCGGTACTTTCCCTGGCGGAGAACTCAGCAAATTACATAAAAGTCCATATATGGCTTCCTTTCAGTGCTCAATAGTAACTATATTGATATTTCTAACCATTTCCATGTTAAAAGCCATCAAAAATATGGCCCATTAGTAAAGGCAAATTTTAAATATTTTTTAAAAATTCAATCAATTTCTCAAAACTGTGAACAAAATTTGTATACATTGTCCCAAGGAAGCTACGTATACAATTTCAAATCAATCTGACCGGAACAGTAGTTATGTCAGAGAAGATGTTTGGAGAAATTGCTATTGAGGACGACAATGAAGATGGAAACAAAGACAACAGTGAAGCCGACCAGAAAGACAACAAAGACAACATCCAAGACAACAAGGTAGATGACAACAAGACGTAAACAAAGATGACGACAACAATGAAGACAACAATGAAGACAACAACAAAAACAACAACTAAGATGACAACAATGACGACAATGAAGACAACAAAGACAACAATGAAGACAACAAGAAAGACAACAGTCTAGACAACAACGAAGACGACAACAATGACAACGACAATGAAGATAACAAAGACAACAATGAAGATAACAACAAAGACGACAATGAAGATGACAACGAAGACAACAACTAAGACGACAACAATGAAGACAACAAAGACAACAATGACGACAACAACAAAGACAGCAATGAAGATAACAACAAAGACGACAACGAAGACAACAACAAAAACGACAACTAAGACGACAACAATGAAGACAACAGTAAAGACAACAACGAAGATGACAACAATGACAACAACAATCACGACAATGAAGACAACAACAAAGACAACAATGAAGATAACAACTGACGACAACAAAGACAGCTCCTTCACAATAGCCCATGGCCTATCAACAGGTGAGAAACTCCGAACTAGTATAAATTCTTGGATGAACTATTGTTTTTGATGGATTTTAAACTATGGACACAGCAGATAATATTCGGACGTAGAGAAATGGGTCATATCTGATGACCACGAAAAGATGACAAACTGTATTTTACACCAATTATTTACTTACTATTATTGGCAGGATTCGTGGATTTTAAACAGTTAATATCAATAGATGGTTTTGGTCACAGGTGGATGTTTGGGTCTTTATGGGTTAAAGCTTTTTCTAAATAAAAAAGAAGCTAACAGGAGCAGCGCTGAAAAACTTGCAATCAGGCAGATACTTTTGCAGAAAAACCCAATGTCAGACCTCTGCACATGCATCAGTGGACAGGCTGTTATCATAGCTGTAGCCAACCAAGACAGTTGTTAGCTGTGAAATAGAGTTAGCTTACTTCAACAACCGCTACACAAGCACATGCACGTCATACATATTGAAACTTTACCAAAACGTTCCTGTTCAGCATACAAATTCGAAGCTTCTAGGCGCACCAGCAGGAGTAAACAACTGGGATTCCGGCACATCTGTACCTGTAATTCTGTGAAAAGATCTTAAGATGAACCTTCAGAAGATCTAAAGGGATGCGAGATGGATAAAACAAACACATTTACCCAGATGTTCAAAGACTGAGAGCTGTTGTCTCGAAGATCAAAAGATGGGAAGGAAAAAAAAGAGAAGGGAAAATTGTGTACACAGAGGGATTATAATCAGACAGATGACAACTTCCTCGGCCCAGAAATGCGAAGTAAAAGACACAATGATGGGTTGACCTTTAAGACTAAGCTGTTGCGGAAGGGCAGAACTAACATTATATTATCGTAAGTATTATCCTGAGTTTGACTAAAACATCTAAATTATCTTCTTTCTGCTCGAGCATCATGATGAGTATTGTTTGACTCTTACAAATGGAGAGGAGTAAAAAATTGTAATTTAGCCGTGAAGAGGCCATTCGTCAAATTGATTTCCAATCCTTATATTAAATTTAGATGTCAACTGCGAAGCAATTAGCTTTGTTAGTGATTGTCTTTTGCTTTTGAAGGAGTCATCTGGTTTTCTAACAGCGCCGTGGGGTTCCCATGAGACCGGTCCACTTAATGGATTTATTGATTGATGATTCATGTTGTTTATTTGTTCATTAATTTGGGCCTAATTGTTTGATGGGCTGCTCTTGCTGTGAGCCCTTTTTTTTTTTTTTTAATATGATGACTTTTATGATTTGAGACGGAGCGACAAAACTATTCACATCCATGATTTGTGATACTTGACCCATCATGCAATGTTACGCTTTCTGTCATGTGAGGAATGCTGTATCTTTGTGTTTACTTGGACAAACAAAGGAGAATTGGTATTTTCTTTTATGATTAACAAAAAATCCTCTTAAGAAACAACATAGCATTTAGTTGTGCTTGTTTCCTAAAATGCTGCATGCAGAAATGTTTGCACACATAGGTCAATCTGTAGAGAAAAAAACACAGAAAGGTTGAAACAGAAGCAACTAGAAAAGAACTCGGAGAGCGCAGACCTCCGCCAAGGCAGATCACTCCCCACCCCCTGATCACCACCAAAATTGAATCATTTGTTTCTTGTGGCAGTATCAACATTTCCTGAAAATTTCATCAAAATCCGTCCATTGGATTTGTTGCTGGTGTTATTTGGGCGGATGTTGTTTATGATATTCTGTTCATGCTTTCTTTTCTTATATTCATCATTTAACCCTCCAGTATCCCGTCCAGCAAGGCCCTTACTAAGCACCAAGTGTGCCTTTTTGGCACACTTGTGGAATAATGTCAAAAAAATTTTCATACAGTTTGTTTTTAATTCTTTTACACTTCTGTCTATTTCATCAACTTGAGCCGTAAATTAAAATACCAAATACTCAATAATTGTCACATTTTTTAACCCTTTAAAGGCCGTGTTTGTAATGTAAACAAAGCATTCTTTTGAATACAAAACAAAAAAAAAATTTTTTTTTCAATACACTACATAAGAAGTGAATCCATGTATCATTCGTTCATTCGTTTTTCAATTTAAAACCAATAATCAAAAAAACAAAAAGACCACTCATTTTTTTGTTTTTCATTTTCAAAACCACAATGAAAAACTGATAACGGTTCGTTTTTCCATTTCCCAATTTTGTGCTCAAATGAAAAATGGAAATAACGGAAAACGAACGTTTCACCTGATTTTGCTATTTTCAATATAGTTCAGTTGTCTGACCCGGAAGTAGTCATTACTAGGGAAAAAATAAACAAATGGAATTTTCTGAATTAACGAGATACTGTTTTCTGAAAAAAATTAAATTTGGCTCTGTTTTTCTGAATTAATTAATTCAGAAAAACAGAGCCAAATTAATTTTTTTTGTGTGAATGCAATACACTTCTGTACGTATCAAACAGCTGCTTAAATATAGAAAAATATTCCTCCAGTCCAGCCAGGATTCCGTTTGTTTATTTTTTCCCTAGTAATGACTACTTCCGGGTCAGACAACTTTACTATACTGAAAATAGCTAAATCAGATGAAACAGTCGTTATCCGTTTTTTCCATTTTTCATTTGAGCACAAAATTGGGAAATGGAAAAACAAACCGTTTTCAGTTTTTCATTCTGGTTTTGAAAATGAAAAACAAAAAAAACGAGTCATTTTTTTGTTTTTTGATTTTTGGTTTTAAATTGAAAAACGAATGAACGAATGATACACGGATTGAAGTGGATCACATATTATTTGATTTTTTCATCCTTGCATATGTCAATGATTAACTCCAACATCGGTTAACTTGCATTATTATTTTTGGTGCTAGGTCAAATGTTCAAAAATACTAGCATCTGTCACCAAGTGTGCCAAAAAGGCACACCTATAAATCAAACTATGAAACATTATATATTGATTTATTTTTCTGCTCTAATTTGATTTTGTTTTAGTAAATTAAGGTCAGCCCTAATGATCATACATATCACGTAATCATTCATTTTAGATTTTTTTTAACCCTTTGAACAATCTCTTTTCATCATGATGTCACTACATTTTTTGATGCAAAAAAACACAAAATATGATTTTTTTTTTTTTTTTTTTTTTCTAAATACTACATAAAAATTGGATTACATATTATTTGACTTTTGCAGCCTGGCATATGTCAATGATTAACAGCAACATTAACAATGTTAATAAATTAATTTAGACCCTCACCTCTCAAATGAAGCCCAGATATCAGTAAAAGCAGAATTTATGCCTTAATGGCTTTCGGATCAAAAACAGTGGTTATAATGGAAGAAATAGTGCGTTTTAGACACACTTGGGAGACAGATGCTAGTCTGGTAATTTTCTTTTGTTTACAATGTGCAAATTTTAGTTGGTGGCCAAAATTTTAAAGATCATGCACAAATGAGCAACTTTTGAATTCTAACCTTATTTAAATTGTGAAAAATAATATGAAGTTTTTTTTATCACAATGTGCAAATTGTACCTAAAAACTGCACCCGGATACCGGAGGGTTAATAGGTCTTATGTATTTTATTTTATTTTATTGTAATTTTGTTTGTTTTTGGGGTTTTTTCTTTCTCTTCTGCCCAGTTTACTCAGTTCTGGTTGTAGTTATTGTTACCATTATAACTACCACCATGGTAGTTATTGTTTGTATTGTTGATATTTTCTTGTGAAGGTCTTCACCACCTTCTTCCTTCTTGTTCTGCCCCCTTCACCCTTTCACCCCCCCACCCCCTACATGTCAGGTCTGGCATCAAAATGTGGTTCAACAAAACTCATAACAAAGACAGCAGAATATAAAGGGGAGCTTCATATATTTTAGTAAGTTTCCCTTGGCAAAGCAAATTTGTTCAGCACCAAAAGGAGACAGACTATAATTCTGCTGTTAGGATGCTGGACAAGACAAGTTAAAATTAAAAAAAAAAAAAAAAAAAAAAAATCTGTCCATAGCTTTTTGAGTTATCTTACTAACAGATAAACAAACAAACAAACAATCAATCAAACAGACCCCAGTGAAAACATAACCTCCTTAGTGGAGGTAATAAGACACTCCTCTAATGTGGCAAGGAAGTGTGAAAGTGAAAAGATAGGGAATAACTAATTTCTTATGAGGTGTCACTTTTAAGGTGGTTTGATGCTGTGAAGTTTCCAGGATAACACTTTAATGTGTTACACCTATTAATGTGGTGCAAACTCTAAATTAAGATGATAAAATGAATACTGCAGCTTTATTTACACCCTCTTTAATCGTTTGTTTGGTAGCATCCCTCTATGTTTTGACAGGATAAGCCGCCATGGGTCGTTATATACCAAAAACTACCATCGAGTAATGTTTACCCATGCACCATGCACAGTCTAGAACAGTGTTTCTCAACGGGGGCGATCCCGTCCCCCAGTGGGCGTTGGGACAGCGTTGGGGGGCGTTTGGAATGAGAAAGCTGAGAGGGGCGCTGAGATCAAAATGGGGGGCGTTAGTCTGTATAGATATCAATATCATGTTACGTCAATGGCGAATTTCTGTTAAGGAATATTAACTAAAATATGCAGTTAATGGCATCCAACCGCATATTTTAGCGGAAAGACTGAAGAGCATCCACAGCATCGAGCCTGCCCTCATATCTTGGTTGATGGACTTTTTATCTGAGAGGTCGCAATGTGTGAGAGTAAACAGTGTTTTGTCTAATGCCGTGTTTCCACTGCATGGAACCAGCTCAACTCGGCTTGGCTCGGTTCGACTCGGTATTCCTGCAGACCGTTTCCATTACAGGATACTACTGACTTTACAGTACCTGGACGTCATAGTGATGTGGCGCGTTATTTCCGTGTCGTCTGTTCAGAGGGTTGCTGATAAACTCGCTTGTTGCATGTTGTCTTCTCTGAATTTTTACGTCAACCACCAAAGACTGAATCTCCTCAACAGACCATGGTGTAGTTTTGGGCTGTTATCATGTGAATTAATGTACCGCTATATTTACTGTATTTACTATTTACTTCCGCATCTGTATTTTGTAAAACGGTGGGTCACAGAGAAAATTGTCTGACCAATCAATGGTCTACAGTGTTTACACATCACGGTTTAGTATCAGGTCCCTAGTCCTGGAACCTTGACGGAGGTGATACCAAAAAAGTAGTACTGGGTGCCAGATTCCAGGTCCTTTTTCAATGTTTTTTTATCTTCCACTGGGTTGCCAACGGGGTGCGTCCTCTCCCCTCTTTTATTTGTGTTGTACACCAATGAGTGCCAAACTCAATACCCGGGGCGGCATGTCCTCAAATTTGCAGACGACTCGGTGATTGTGTTTCTTCTCAGGGATGATGACCCGGATCATGGCCCTGTAGTGTCTGAATTCACTGACTGGTGTAGCATGTCCGTTTTAAATGTGAATGTGTCCAAAACCAAAGAGATGAATGTAGATTTTAGGAAGAATCCTCCAGTCTTCGCTCCTGTCATCATTAATGGCCAGGCTGTTGAGGTGGTTCAGCAGTATAAATATCTTGGAACGGTGCTGGACCACAGGCTAACATTCGAGTCTCAGGTGAATGCTGTATGGAAAAAAGGTCATCGGAGGATGTATTTTTACCGTAAGCTTTGCAGTTTCAAAGTGGATAACACTTTTATGAAAATGTCTTATTCTTGTTTTATTGAGTCTGTGCTGACCTTTTCTTTTATCAGCTGGTATGGGCTGCTTACCCTTAAAAACAGGAACAGGTTGCAGGGTGTTACTAAAGTGTGCAGCAGAATTGCTAGCACCACACTCAATGACCTGACTGTGTTGTACCAGAGGCGGACTCTGAAGAAGGCTCAGTCAGTCCTTGATGACCCCAGTCATCTCCTGTAGTTCAGGTTGCTTCCATCAGGTCGCAGGTACAGTGTTCCTAAATGTAGGACCAATAGGATGAGGAATTCTTTGGTTCTGGCAGCCATTGTTCTGCTGAATAACTCTTTGTGATGTTGGTGCTGTTGTCTTTAATGGACTACTGATTGTATTTATTGTTGGTTTGTTGTCCATGTGATACTGCTGGCTGTAGAACAAATTGCCCCTCAGGGATAAAAAAGTTTACCTTGACCTTGTGGTATGTCGCAGCACCCCCATCCCAGTCTACAGTGGTAACATCTGTCCCCATCCCGGTCTACAGTGGTAACATCTGCCCACATCCTGTTCTACGGTGGTAACGTCTGCCCCACATCCCGGTCTACGGTGGTTACATCTGCCCCCATCCTGGTCTGCAGTGGTAACGTCTGCCCCCATCCTGGTCTACAGTGGTAACGTCTGCCCCCCATTCCGGCCTACAGTGGTAAGTTCTGCCCCCCATCCCGGTCTATGGGGGTAATGTCTGCCCACATCCTGGTCTACAGTGGTAACGTCTGCCCCCCATCCCGCTCTACGGTGGTAACATCTGCCCACATCCTGGTCTACAGTGGTTACGTCTGCCCCACATCCCGGTCTACGGTGGTTACGTCTGCCCCCCATCGCGGGCTATGGTGGTAATATCTGCCCACATCCCGGTCTACGGTGGTAACGTCTGCCCCTATGCCGGTCTACGGTGGTAACGTCTGCCCCACATCCCGGTCTACGGTGGTAACATCTGCCCACATCCCGGTCTACAGTGGTAACTTCTGCCCCACATCCCGGTCTATGGTGGTAACGTCTGCCCCCCATCCTGGTCTACAGTGGTAATGTCTGTCACGCACTACCTATGCAATGTACATAACCTCTGTCAGATGCACCCTCTCCCCACCCCACTCAACAATTTGTTATGGTGGCTATAATGTCCCACCCTTTATGTCCAGAAGAAAATGTCTGGAAAAAGTCTGGAATTTTTATTTGGATAAAAAGCAAGCACCCTTGTAAAGGAAAAAAAGATATGTCAATATTTCCAATATTCTCATGAGATATTTGCAGAAAACCTTTTTTGTCCACCTGAAATAATGGTTTGCGTTTGAGCATCGTCATCGCGATGTACGTGTGCGCAATAGTTACATCGCAGGTCCTGCAATGTAGGAGGCAAATTAACTCATCGTGTTCTCAACTAATTTCAACCCGCGTACCTGACACACACTGCGCACAATGATCCACCATTCACAATCGTTCTTAATCAGTTTGCCGAAGTACACCACACCCCTGCACACAGAGTGAGTCGCTGGTAACAACACTGAAAAATGAGCAACGAAAAAAAGAAAATCACAGAAAACAAAGACTTGATGCCAAAAACTAAAGCAATGTCAGTTATCTGGAATTATTTCAGCTACAGTAAGGATGATACTGAAACACGTGTTCTGTGTTGATAGTACCTTGCAATTGTTGCCATGAGAGGAAACACAACTAATTTGTTTGACCATTTACGTCGGCACCACACAGCTATTTCAAATCAAGGTTATAATAGTTTGGGATTTTTTATTATAGTTTAGTTTTATTTAATTTTGACTGTTTTTTTTTTTCACTACTTCAGTTAGTTTTAATTAGTTTTTAGAGCAGGTTTGCTAGTTTATATTGGTTTTTGTTATTTTCTAAATAATGACTTTTAGTTTAGTTTTAGTATTAATTTTAGTTTTGTCGTATCTTTTCTCTTCTTCTCCGTCGTATTCAAATAAATCCCAGACAGGACTCTGCTGCTTTCTCCCAACTTTAGTCTCCATGTTTCCAGGTAGAGTGGGGACCAGAAGATGACTCTAAACGACAAGTGACGAGAAGTGACGGACCGTTAAATATCGTATGGTGCCAGCAGCTAAAATTGCTTAAGGGAAATAAATCGGTTTCGTATCAATCCGACGTTGACAAAGACGAAAACGACGGGAATTTTATCCACAATTTTTATCCGTTTTAGTTAGTTTTGTGAGCACACAATACAGTTTCAGTTAGTTATCATTTTTTTTCTGTTAATTATAGTTTTTATTTATTTCAGTTAACAAGAATGTTTTTATAATTTCTAGTTTTCATCTTTTCGTTAGTTTTCGTTAACAATAATAACCTTATTTCAAATCGCAATATACAAAAATCGCAATGTCTGTTTTTTCCAGTATTGTGCAGCCTTAGTTTGTGGTCATTTTTGTGTCGTCATGTTGAACTTTTTTGTTAAAAGAAAAGGTCATGGGGACATTTTTTTCTAAAAACAGGATAAAAATATCTGTATTTGTGTGGACAGATCATTAAATGTACGTGATAAGAGATACTTTAAAACACCAATTAAAACTTTGATGTCTACGATAGGCGTTTCTTTCTGACACCAGTATCCTCTTTTACCAAACCATGACACACTGTCGTAAGAAAAAAAAACCATAAGTCATTGACCAGGGTAACCAACTAATGGTGGATATGTTACAATTAAATTTAATCAGGGCCTGTGAGCCATCTTGGCCCATACGTATTACTGACATACATTAGTGAAGTGTCGCAATTACAGTTACACCTCTCCTTTCTCCTGCTGATACGTGTCACAATGGCTGCCATGAATCCTCCCACTCCTGCCAGTCACCTGATTCCCCCTGCAGCTTTTCACACTCACCTGTTCCCTATTTGCTAATTAGCATGCAGAATATATACTAGTATGTAGTCAGCCACAGCCATGTCTGCTTCTCCCTTCCAGGTGGTACCATTCTACCCTTCATTAGGCGGATATGGTTGCCTGTTTTCCCTTAAATGTATTGCACAGTTATTGCACAGTGATTTGTACCCTGTCAAAGCCAAAATGTTTATTTACAACATACAGCACCAAACATTTCACTAAATAAACATGGAAGCTGTCAAAAACACAATGAGGTAAATTAGCCCTTTAAAGAATGCCATTATAACTGGCCGCCTAGGTGTCCTTGTGTTTTCTTTGCAATTAAAGTGTCACAAAATGTCTTTCTTGCCAATTGTTTTGCACCTTTGTTTTCAGGAATAACTTAACTTTCAATACATGGCCATTAATTATCATGATTATAAATAATACATGCTTAAAGCAGTGTGTTTTAGTAAAAAAAAAAAAAAAATTGAAGTTTTTAGCATATTTATTACCAGGAACAACTGTAAATGTCTGTAACGAAACTTTTTGAGATGGCAGAAATAAACTTTCAACTATTTTACATCTGCTCAAATATGCTTTTTGGTCATGAACATTCAGTATCCATATGATGGCTTCATAATTTTTGATATTTCCATGTGTTTAAGTTTCTTTCTACTTCCCAGCCAGCATGTCCATGTGGGCCCCAGAAGGGTTACATGTGGGCTGCATATACAGGGTGGGGAAGCAAAATTTACTATATTTTGAGGCAGGGATTGAAAGACAGTGTATGACCAATTAGTTTATTGAAAGTCATGAGAATTTATTTGCCGCAAGAAAATTGACATAATAGAAACTGTTTTTATTCTGTGTCCTCCTTCTTTCTCAATAACTGCCTTCACACGCTTCCTGAAACTTGCGCAAGTGTTCCTCAAATATTCGGGTGACAACTTCTCCCATTCTTCTTTAATAGTATCTTTAAGAAAGTCGACATTGCTGTGTGATGTTCTATTGGTAGCATGTTCTAAAACTCCCCAAATAGCAGAATCCAGAGGGTTTAGATCTGGGCTAGAAGGCGGCCATAAACATGATTCCCAAAAATTGCTAAAGTTGGATTTGTTGCTGTTGTCGACAAGTGTTTTGGTGTTCTTGTGTAAGATTTTAACTTCAAATCATATTTTACTGCATTTCTAACGGTCTTGTTATCTACCTCAAGTTCAATTGCCATTTTTCTCATGGATTTGGTTGGATCCTTTAGGATTTTGGATTTGAGAGCTTTAATAAAAGCTTTGGTATGTTTTTTGTTGCTACCTCCACTTCCAGACTTTCTCGTAATAGTTTTGCTCATAGTAATTCTCTTCTTTCCATTATAAACAGTCTTTATGGACACTCCAACTATTTTTGAAATCTCCTTCGGTGTGACGAGTGCATTCAGCAAATCACACACTCTTTGACGTTTGCTTTCCTGATTACTCATATGGGCAGAAGTTTCTGAAAAGGTATGGATAATAGTGTTAGGTATGATTATGACATCAATATATGTTTGGTTTCAAAACAATTGATGTAGTGCCTGCTGAGAAAAAACAACTAAATGTTCATTGTAAATTTTGCTTCCCCACCCTGTAAGGGTCTGATTTGGGTTTGTCTGCAATTTCCATGGTGGCCCCACATGTGTTTGCTCATATCAGAATCAGAGATTTGAATATCTCATATTTATTCTTCACACTATTTTATCCCACAATATTTATCTTTCGTGTCATTTGCACTACTTCTCATGTTATTTGCACTGTTTAAATTCCATGTTTTACAAATATCTTAGTTTGCAATATGAGGGGCGACTGAAAAGTTTTGAGCCTAACGTGGAAAGGATTAAGATATGAAGACCAAATTTGGTTCATGAAATCTTTCGCATATCTTAATCCTATCCACTAAATTTCTTGGTCATAGCAATCTTTTTCCCTGTTTCACAGGTCCCTGAACTTTCTGTATCAAGTGTTTCCTGAAAAATGGACAAACTTGAGTATGGGGCTGTCATCAAGTACACGTACAACCTTTGCCTTCTTTGGGGTTGGTGACATGGGATGTTTCCATTGTTTTGACTGCTCCTTGGTCTCAGGCTGATAGTGATGGACCCAAGTCTCATCCATAGTCACAAATCAGCCCCATACTCAAGTTTGTCCATTTTTCAGGAAACACTTGATACAGAAAGTTCAGGGATGTGTAAAACAGGGAAAAAGACTGTTATGACCAAGAAATTTAGCTCAAAACTTTTCAGTCGCCCCTTGTACTTTTTATTTTTTAATGTAAATAACTGTGCCTTTTACTGATATTTGTTGTCTATCTGTAAATTCTTGCACTGAACCGGAGAGCTTTACCTCAGTTTCGTTGTACTTGGTACAATGACAATAAAGACATTCTGATTTTGATTGTGATTCTGATGTGGGCAAACACATGTGGGGCCACCATGGAAACTGTGGACAAACCCACATGGGACCCTTATATGCAGCCCAGTTGTAACCCTTCTAGCTTACAACTGGCATGCTGGCTGGGTTGTAATAGAGTTGTAATAGAGTCCCATATTGGTGCCATAAAGTGTTATACAGTGTCGGAAAGCTCGGGATCTCAGCTTTCCGATCCTGTTTGAATTATGTGGATAACACAAACGGTTCAGGAGTTACAGTAACTTGAACGCTGTAAAGTGCAAAATGCAGCGCCAGAGAGATTGCCGTCGTTCAAGGTTTGAACACAAGATCTGTCCTGCTCTGCTCAAAGTCCTTTTTCAGCATATATTAAGCAGAGATGCCTTTGGGTTTCATTCTAGATCGGCTGTAAATAATGCTTGCGATGTCACAAACTCGAGTTTAATCACCTCAACTTATTTTTCTGTCTTATTTTGAGTGTGATGAGATATTTTGACTAGAAATGACAAAAATACACTTGGTAAGATTTAGATTTTTGAAGTGTAGAAATGGAGTCAGTTAATGGCAAGCAATGACTGTTTTAGGAATAAATAAATCCAACACAAACTTCACATAAACACACTAGCATGCCTGACTCTTAGATATCGAATCTTTAAAAGCACTGCATCTTTTTTTTAGTGGACAGGTTTATAACCCCAGTGTGTGCGTTTGTCAAATTAGCCTGTAAAACTACTGCTGCTGCAGAGTCCATAGCAGTTTTAAAGGTTACATTTTTATCTACCCAGCAGCCTTAACCATTTCATGCACAGTGGTCACTACAGTGGATAGTTACTCTACTGCTGTTCTCTTGTATATTCATGGATTTTGTTGTTTTAGTTCCATATCAGCCAACACAGTGGATGCTTATGCACCAATCCATACATTGACATTCATCCCATTACTGTGACTTTGCTGTTCTTTTATCTAAATCAATTGCTAATTGTTATTAGACTGTAATTAATAGTTTTTTTGGGTTTTTTTTTTTTTAACAAAAAGTTTTTTTTTTTTTTGCATATTAACTGAGTGAGTAATAACTAGTATTATAGTATGTTCAAATGTGAGAAAACATCAGATTAGCAGTATTAACCTGCTGAGACCCGGGAAAGTGAAAATTTTAGCTTTTTTCCATTAAACAATTATCTTGATTGGAAACTGCATAATGTAACAGTTGTTTTTTTTTTTTTTCAGATACATTTTTTAAATTATTTTTATTCATTTTTAATGGAATGTCCTTTGCAATGGACAGCCTTTTTTAAGTAAAACTGTCAAACTTTTGTCCCCTACAGAGGACAAAAATGCATTGCTGGGTCTCAGGAGGATAAAAATGTTTTTATTTCATAGTTTTCACACAGTATGTCAGTAAATGCATTTTAATTTTTTTTTATTTTACCTTTATTTAACCAAGAAAACCTCATTGATATTAAGAATCTCTTTTTCAAGAGTGTCCTGGCCAAGACGGGCAGCAGTACATGAAATAGTTACAGACAGACTTCCATACATAAAACGAATACATAAAAAGCACAGAGACAAGTCAAACCTTCCAAAGTCAACTCAAAAAGTGCTCATGAAATGTAGACAAAAGTGCATCAGGTAAAACATCTGCAGCCAGATATCTCCCTCTCCAAGTCACACAGCATCCTCTTAAAATTGTCCAACAAAACCAGATCCATGCATGTTTCTTTGCTTCAAAAATTAAACGCATGGTGTTCAGCTGAGTGGACATTTTTATAACTTCATGAAAAATGGGTTCATAAAAAAAAAAAAATCAATCACATTGTTTTTTTTCATGCCTAAAGAAGAATAAAAACACTCAGGAAAAAAAAAATCTTGATAAAGGTTCTCATAATTCATGCATGAAAGGGTTAAAGATGAGAACAAATAGTTAAAGTATTGTTCTGCCATTATAGTTTTTTGCCAAAGTAAAGTTGATGTTGTTAAAAAGTAAGAGCTTAACATTTAGCACGACATTTGGGGTTTGAAGTGCCATTTTGAGCCAGTGATTTGACTGTTGCCATGGTGGATTTTTGGAGCTAGAAGTGACCATATTTGGAAAAAAAGGGGCAGAACTATGAGAACACAGGATGTCAGCCAGGTCAGGGTCGTGCCAAGTGCTGGCCCACTGAGTGTCAAACTGCAAACCTCATTAAGTATTGAATAAGAGTCATTTTACAGTGTTATTCCTGTAACCTACTACCCAGAACTACAGTGGAGCTGTGCATCAGAGAAAAAAATGTGTTTGATCAAACAAGAGGCTCCAAAAGACCAACACAGCAACTGGAGCTGTCACACACACCTGTCAATCAAAGTTTTAACAAGCATACATTAAAATCTTCTGTTTGACCTTAGATCTAATTAACGAAGGAAAGAAATTTACCTGGACCATGAGTTCTCTTATTAATGGCTCCAAGTAAAACAAATGAGACCAGAATAATTCCTAAAAAAAAAAAAAAAAAGTTGATTTAATATTTTTTTGCAGATGACTGGAATCATCTGCAGCAGACTTTAAATCTGAGCTCTTTCATTCCACTTTCCTCCTTTAAAAACTCCATATGACTATTACTACAGGATAATTGCACTTGCTTTTAGCCTTTTTGTTTCTTAATACATGTCCCCATACATTCTGTTTCTTTTAGTACTAGTATGACATCTAAAACTGCATTATCTGTTATTATATTGTCACTCCTAATAACTACTCCTTTTAAAGATATAGCATTGTAAATACTGCACATGATATTCTCTTTTAGTGCTATTATGGCTTGTTATGTGACTTTGTAACTTGTTTTTAAGGTTTTTTTTTTTTTTTTCAGTTTTATCTTCCTATTATGTTGCCTTTTGGCCAGGTCGTCACTGTAAATGAGAACTGGTTCTTGACTGACCAACATGGTAAAATAAAGGTTACATAAAATTCATCACCATTTATTATAATATTATCCCCTGTGTTTTGCATTGTTTCAGTAAAAAAACAGGTATTTTCCTGTATTTAATTTACTGATCATGTAGATGTTCATTAAAGCTCAGATTAAACTTGAAGGTTATTATATCAAAATTAGCGCGTTGACCTGTGGTGATCCACAGGTTCTCGATGTGGTAGCTTTTATGCTGTTGTGTATTCGTGCATGCTGTAACGCATTTGTCCAGCAGTCACCGCCAAAGCGTTCTGGGTATAGCAATGGGATTGTAAAGCTATTGTATTCCAAAATTACTAATACCCCAAAATATTTTTCTGATCAACTTACTGTTTTCACTAGCCTATTCCTTAAGTATGACAAACTGCAGCAGTCAGCTCTGTACGGATTTTGTGTGAATCCTGAGACACACATACACGCACGCACATACGCACACAGAGGCCACTTGGCTTTTAAAATATAGATAAAAAGAAGTTTAATATAAGTCTATTAGAGCCAGGGCTTTGTGTAGCTAACTATTACTAGCCAGTAGTATTATTATATATTATACTAGCGTGTTGACCCATGGGGATCCACGGGTTCTAGATGTGGTAGTTTTTATGCTGTTGTGTATTTGTTCATGCTGTACCACATTAGTCCAGCAGTCACCGCCAAAGTGTTCTGACTATAGCAATGTGATTGTAAGTCTGTTATATTCCAAAATGACTAATATCTCCCGAAATTTTGATCCTATCAACTTGCTGTTTTTGCTTGTCTGTTCCTTGACCAAAAATACATAAGTATGCCAAACTGCAGCAGTCAGCTTTTTCTGGATTTGTGTGACTCCCCAGACACGCACACAGAGGCCACTTGGCTTTTATAAAATAGATTTTTAAAAAATTCATTGTAAGTCTATGAGAGCCAAGGCTTTGTGTAGCTAACCATTGCTAGCCAGTAGTATTATTATATATTATACTAGCGTGTTGACCCATGGGGAGCCACAGGTTCTAGATGTGGTACGCTGTTGTGTATTTGTGCATGCTGTACCGCATTTGTCCATCAGTCACTGCCAAAGCTTTCTGGGTATGGTAACATGATTGTAAGACTATTATATACCAAAACTACTAATATCTCCCAAAATACTGGTCCTACAGCTTGCTGTTTTTGCTAGTCTGTTCCTTGACCAAAAATACGTAAGTATGACAAATTACAGCAGTCAGCTCTGTATGGATTTTGTGTGAATCCCGAGACACACATACACACACACACGCACACAGAGGCCACTTGGCTTTTAAAATATAGATTGCAATTATTGTTCTTAAGAAATTTCAGGTTGTCCATTGTTGTACATGTTCACATTTTTTGAAAGGATAGTTTGTTATTATTTTACTGGTCCGTCCCACTTGAGATCATATGTTTAAAATGAGTCGGACACACTGATCGATGTGTTTATTGTCTGCACTAACATTTACTTTTATATTTTTCTCATCAGAACCTTTTAGTGTGAGATCTCTTAAGAGTTCCCAAGAAGTGCACAGTATCACACGTGACTGAACGTAACCTGAGGAATACAAGCCCAGCTATATTTTCTATGTAACGCAGGAAAACAGAATTGTTTATTGTTGTCTTTATTTATTTTGAACATGCAGAAAATAAAAAAAATAGAAACAAAATAAAACATTCAAATGGACAGAATCTATCTCTAAGCACATAGAAGTCTGAATTTTGCATGGTGGAAAAGGAGTAGGAAGAAGTATAAACTTATTTAATCCTACCCCTCAGTGCTTTTACACCTTTATCACTAACTTGATACAAGAGTCAAACAATAATATTTTCCTAATTTTAACATCAAACCACAACAAATACATAATGCAGTAACTGAATTACACCCAACAGTATGATCATGGCAGTACAGTCATACAAACAGACTCAACAATTCAACAATTTTCTTCAATAATTACAGCAAATTTATCAGTACAACATCATCCATAAACAAAAGGCCTCATTGTCATTCTTAAATACTGTACCTCTCAAGAATCATTTTTTTTAATATCTTTTTTTAAACTGAATTATGTTTGATATTTGTTTTATCTCCACACACAATTTGTTCCACAATTTTACTCCACAGATGGCGATGCAGAAACTTTTTAACGTAGTGCATAGAATAGATTCCAAAATACTTTTGGAGCCAAAGTCCTCTCCCCTTGGTAAAAACATTTGGTAACACTTTACTTGAAGGTCTAGTTTATAATGCATTAAGCGCACATTCATAAGACATTATAATGCATTTATAATGCATTTTAAAAGTCATTACAACAGTTTATGATCATGTACAACAACTTATACCAAGGTTAATAAAGTATTATAAGTGTAGGCATAATACATTATAAATTCAGCTTTCATAATGTTTTATACATCCATACCAAAGCAGTGTGAAGGAATTTATTTTTTTAGGTGGAGAACTTTTGTTAGATTTTGTCACTGGTCCCTATACCCATCTATTTTAGGGAATTCATATTTATTAAAAAAAATAATAATAAAATAAAAAGTATGTGTTTGAATTAACAAAGATTTACAGCTGCCACATTATTTTTTATTTATGCAAAAAGCAATATGTAACACTTCTATTTACTGTCTCTGTTCTTTTAATGTTTTGCTTTTGCAAAATAAAGAGTTATTAAGAACACTTTGATGTATAATTTTTGACTTAAACTTTACTTAGAGCCAGCAGATACTGCTCATACATCATCATACTTGTGTTATATCATACAGTTGATAATGTGTTACATAACCCAGGACTTGAGATTCTTCCTACAAACACTTGTCACTTTGATATGGAGGTATAAAATATTATGAACGCTGAATTTATAATGTATTATGCCTACACTTATAATACTTTATTAACCTTGGTATAAGTTGTTGTACATGATCCTAAACTGTTGTAATGACTGTTATAATGCATTACAGGGTGGGGAAGCAAAATTTACAATATTTTGAGGCAGGGATTGAAAGACAGTGTATGGCCAGTTAGTTTATTGAAAGTCATGAGAATTTATTTGCCACAAGAAAATGTACATAATAGAAAATGTTTTTATTCTGTGTGTCCTCCTTCTTTCTCAATAACTGCCTTCACACACTTCCTGAAACTTGCGCAAGTGTTCCTCAAATATTCGGGTGACAACTTCTCCCATTCTTCTTTAATAGTATCTTCCAGACTTTCTCGTAATAGTTTTGCTCATAGTCATTCTCTTCTTTCCATTATAAACAGTCTTTATGGACACTCCAACTGTTTTAGAAATCTCCTTTGGTGTGACGAGTACATTCAGCAAATCACACACTCTTTGACGTTTGCTTTCCTGATTACTCATATGGGCAAAAATTTCTGAAAAGGTATGGATAATAGTGTTAGGTATGACTATGACATCAATATATGTTTGGTTTCAAAACAATTGACATAGTGCCTGCTGAGAAAAAATAACTAAATGTTCATTGTAAATTTTGCTTCCCCACCCTGTATAAAAGCATTATAATGTCTTATGAATGTGCGCTTAATGCATTATAAACTAGACCTTCAAATAAAGTGTTACCAAACATTCCTGCAGTGTCTATTACTATTGCCATAGTGTCCATTTCTGCTTTGTAACAGTTATTTTGTATAAAAATACCCAAATTCTACATGTTACACAGCGTGAATTTCAGGGTCAAAGTGAATGAACCCACTCTGAAAATAACATGACCAGGTGTCTTCAACAGAAGGAATAATTAAACATGAGTTCAGACTCCATTCTCGGTAAAAACGTCAGACAGTGAACCCAGGTCCACTCCCTCTGACTTTCTGTGTAGTACTTCGTTCTTTTACATTCCGTCTGAACACACGTTAAAGCTCGTACTATCAAAGCCTGCTGTCTTAGGTGTGAATGGCCGGGGATATATTGCATCAACCGTCCTCTCTTCTTTCCCCCATAATTCCTGTCAGTCTAGTGCGCACTAGTAGGCAAACCCAAAGTATAAAAAGACATAAATCACATAGAAAAAGATTGGATATTTTGTATGTGTACCACATCATCACTGCAGAGCCGAGATGCAAAGCCCAGGCATTACACAGATGAGTGTAATAATAAAAGACAGTCTTACAGGAGCATGTGTGCAATTGTAACCTTTAGCATCAGCACATGAAGACATAGGATGTTCCACTGCATAATACAGTACATGCTGGGTGTGTTATGTCTCTCATGACTGTGAACTACTCACATCATTCAGAATTCATAAAACAGCTCACAGCTTCATGCATATGGGTACAATCAGAAGACTCACCTTGTCAGCACCTTTACATACATGTATGCGATGTATTGTTATCGCCGTTGACAGTCATGTAGCCTATAGGCATCCGTCAGAATCGCATCAGGACGCAGGCATTAAAATATTAAAACACGTGTATACTGCCCTTGTATTCTACATCCGAGTTATCCTGTAGGATGAATTCTGTCGTGGAAACTGGATTTAGTATGGATTGTAACTGCTGTGCTGCAACAAGAATTTCCCCTTGTAGGGCAACAAAGCAATTAACCAAACTAAACCAAGAGGATGTAAAAGCATTAGAGGTTTCAGTTTTCTACGGTGCTTTCTACTTTCAGCAAAACCCCTTCTAATGATCACAAGAGATGATGATGATGATGATGATGATGATGATGATGACATTCAGGGTGATGATAATTGTGGTAGTAAATCCAAAATCTGCGATGAGGGGGTGTAAAGAATTGTGGACATTTGGAGAACAGATGCTCCTAAAAGACCACAATATGCTCACATAAATTCTTCATAAACATTAACTAATATAATAAAGAATAAATAAAGATTTAAGGGTCTCGGCGTAATTGTGCAAAGCTTAATGGCCCTTTACAGCCAAACTTTATATGGATGAAACTGTGAAGCAGCCTGTGAAATATATAGTGTTGTTCAAATACATCACAGATTACTGTTATTTAAAAGTAATTTCTTACCTTACAATATTACTGTCTCAGTAATATTGTCTCAATTGTAATGGGTTACATGACTCCTGTATTACTTTTGAGTTACATACAGACTCTCGTCATAAATGGCACATGGCCTGTACCACCCTGTTGAGCCGCATTATGTAATAAATTCCCATTATGTAATAAAAGTTCAAAATGTAATAAGAATGTCACGTCATCTTGTAATAAAGCCGCATTATGTAATAAACTGACGCATTTTGTAATAAACTACGTCAATGCATTATGGAGTAAATGTTTTCAAATTATGTAGTAAGTTATTACAATTTGAGAAATTTATTACAAAATGCACTTGACACATTTTTATTTTTTTTAAAAAAGTAATGGCATGGTTCATTATGTAATAACAATCCAAATTAATATAATTTCAGAGCAATTTAGAAGAAATAAGTCACAGGAGCTACAGGTAATGTAATCAGAACTTTAACCACACAGTTTAAAGATGAAAATTAAAATGTGTCAAATGCATTTTGTAATAAATTTCTCAGAATTGTAATAAATTACTACATAATGTGAAAAAATTTACAACATTATGCATTGAGGTAGTTTATTACAAAATGCGTCAGTTTATTACATAATGCGGCTTTATTACAAGATGACGTGACATTCTTATTACATTTTGAACTTTTATTACATAATGGGAATTTATTACATAATGCGGCTCAACACACCCCCCCGGAAATTTGTGCTCTGAAGTACATGTGTATGAATAGCTCGGTAAGTAACGCTACAGCCTACGATGTTCGAATCCCAGCAGGAATGCTTACATTTTTTTCAACATTTTACATGTTCAAACAGGGGGTGCAGTAGATAAATCCGAAATTGATAAAAAAAAATTCTAGCTAGTCATAGAAACGTTAGCTTACCTTGTCATTGCTAATCACAGGGATCATGCTAATGCTAACTAGCTTCTGTAAAGCAGGGTTAGGGTTAGTAATGAGCATACGTCCATGTGGACAATGGACTGTCTTCTGCCGTCTTCACCCATTGGCTGAACACCAACAGGAAACAGAACTTTCCTGCTGCATTTTGAATTCCAGAAGGTCTTGCTGTTTTTTGTTTTTTTTTTCATTTGAGCAATTAAATTATGGGCAAAAAGTGTGTTGCAACGCAAGTGCTATTGACATATTGACAATACATTTAGTTTACCACAGTTTTTTTTAATTAGAAGTGTTTTTTTTTTTTTTTTTTTTTTACAGTATTGTACAGGAAGGTTTTTCAAGTAAGTTTAATTTTTTTGTTTGGTTTTTAGCAAGGCTTGTAGAGTAAATTTTCTAGCAAGTTTTTTAGAGTATATTCTAACGTTAATGTTAATCTGGTTACTATCCTGCCTCATTTGTTTTGTCTGTTTTGTCTTCTTGTGTTGTATGCAAAGCTGCTGAATCCTTGAATGTCCCTCTGAATTCATAAATTTGTACCCAATAGTACATGTAGACGATAGCTCGGTCTACGATGTTTGAATCCCAGCAGGAACACTAGCATTTTTTTTTTCAACATTTTTACATGTTCAAACAGGGGGCACCAGAAGATAAATCCGCAATTGATATAGAATTCTAGCTAGTCATAGAAACGTTAGCTTACCTTGTCATTGCTGATCACAGGGATCATGCTAATGCTAACTAGCTTCTGTAAAGCAGGGTTAGGGTTAGTAATGAGCATACGTCCATGTGGACAATGGACTGTCTTCTGCCGTCTACACCCATTGGCTGAACACCAACAGGAAATAGAACTTTACAGATACATTTTTGATTCCTTAAGTACTCACGGTCTTGCTGAGTTGTTTTTTTTGGTTTTTTTCCCATTTGAGCAATTAAATTATGGGTGAAAAGTGTGTTGTAACGCAAGTGCTTATGCCATATTGATAATACCGTTAGTTTTCTACAGATTTTATTTAATTAGAAGTGTTTTGTTTGCAGTTTTGTACAGGAAGGTTTTTCGAGTAAGTTGTTTTTTAGCAATACTTGTAGAGCAGGGGGGTCAAACTCATTTTAGTTCAGGGGCCACATTAAACCCAAATTGATCTCCACTGGGCCGGACCAGTAAAACAATAGCATAATAACATGTAAATAATGACGACTCCAAATTTTTCTCTTTGTTTTAGTGGGATCAAAATTAAATTATGAAAATATGTACATTAACAAACTATCCAAACAAAAATTATGTCAATAACTGGAAAAAACTGAGATTTCTTGAGGAAAAATAAGTGCAATTTTAATAATATTACACCTCAACTTACCATTTATACATGCATATTATGGATTGGATCTACAAAGGTACAAAATATTTATTAAAAGGAAGTATAATGTTAAAATTTTACTTAAAAAATTTCCAGGTTTTTCAGATTTTTTTGTTAAAAGATGGTTTGTAAATGTTAATATTTTCATAATTTAATGTAAGTTTTTACACTAAAACGAAGAGAAAAATATGGAGTTGTCATTATTTATAAATGTAATGTAATATTATGTTTTTCACAATAAACTAAGAAAATTTGGAGTCATTATTTGTAGGTTATTAGGCTATTATTTTAGTTGAGATCACATTGTTCTGTATGTGGAACCTGAACTAAAATGAGTTTGCCATCCTTCATTGTTAATATCTGAAGTGTAGTTTTTGCAAATTCATCCCGGGAGCCGGACTGGAACGTTTGGTGGGCCGGTTTTGGCCCCCCGGGCCGCATGTTTGAGACCCCTGTTGTAGAGTAAATTTTATACCATATACCAACCTTAATGTTAATATGGTTACTAACCTGCCTCATTTGTTTTGTCTGTTTTGTCTTATGCTGTATGCAAAGCTGCTGAATACTTGAATTTCCCTCTAGATTAATAAAGTATCTATCTATCTATCTGTCTGTCTGTCTGTCTGTCTGTCTGTCTGTCTATCTATCTATCTATCTATCTATCTATCTATCTATCTATCTATCTATCTATCTATCTATCTATCTATCTATCTATCTATCTATCTATCTATCTATCTATCTATCTATCTATCTATCTATCTATCTATCTATCTATCTATCTGTCTGTCTGTCTGTCTGTCTGTCTGTCTGTCTGTCTGTCTGTCGTTCGTTCTATCTATCTATCTATCTATCTATCTATCTATCTATCTATCTATCTATCTATCTATCTATCTATCTATCTATCTATCTATCTATCTATCTATCTATCTATCTATCTATCTATCTATCTATCTATCTATCTATCTATCTGTTAAAATATTACTGAAAATTGATTAGTAATGCCTTACACTACTGCGCTACAGCGAAAAGTAATCTGTTACTGTAATGCATTACTTTTGTAACACATTTCTCCCAGCACTGTAAATATAATAGACTGATGGAGGAGACTCAGAAGTCTATACCCAACTCCTCAACTGGGAGGATTTAGGAATACTGCTGAAAATAAAGTTTGTGTTTACAGAGAAAAATGAGGAGGAAAATGGGATCAGTTTCATATTAAGTGCATGTAGGACGAGGCAGAGCCTATAGGCAAGGCTCAGGAAAGCTTAAAAGGAGGACGACAGCAGGACCTGACCTGCCTCTATGCACCCAAAAAAGACTTGACAGTGATCAAGGCAAGGTGGAGAAGGAGAGTTCATAAGAGAGAGAGGCCAACCACCCGGCAGAGGGAGATGGGAGAAAAAAAAGACAGAAGAAGGTGACCAAGGTAAGAGGAGGGTCACGTATGAAAGGGAGGCTCGCATAAAACGTGCATCTCCAGACTCGTGGCCTTATGACTGTGGAGAGAACAAAGTCTGAGCCCCTGCAAGATGCAGCCGGAAAGAAGTGATGCTCTGGAGGACAAGAGTGTAAAGATGTTGAACTTACAGGGATGAGATTCACTGAATAGGACTAACAAGGTGTCCAGCGGTCCAGAGAAGGCTGTGAAACTCCAGATGAGTCAGACCACCTAGCTTTAGGCGCAAGGTCTCAGCTGACCAGCCTGCTTCATAATAGTTTCTTAATGAATTTTAACTTCTTGTTTCCCTAAATTCATCACCTAACTAGGGATGTAATGATTACCGGTATAACGATAAACCGCGGTAAAATTGCCAACGGTTAGTATTACCGTTTAAATTCTAATTATCATGATAACCGTGTTTGATTGCCGCACTTTTACGGAGAAAACACCTATGTAAAGATCTGCTTTTATGTCAAATATTTGAGTATAGTTTTAATTTTTTACAATTTTAATTTTCTATACCTAATATTTGGAACCAATATTCATTTTTAAAGTCTTTGAAAAGGTTTATTAAACATCTTTGTGTTATTTATGCAGGAAATTATATACATTTTTCAAATCGGATTTTATATTTTTTTGTCTTTGTCGTCCTTTTTTGTTTATATAGTTGGTTACAGTGAAAAAAATAACAGACAGATGATATAGATGAAGTTGTGCTGAAAAAAAAAAGATACAAACGTGGGTATAGTAAATATTTATTTATATAGTATATAAATGCAAAATCAAAACTACTGAAAAACCGACAAAATAGGCTCAGACCACTAAGGGTTAATATTTGAATGTTTCTGCAAACAGAAAGTGCATTGTGCCAATTATTTTATTTCTTTGTTTTGTTGTTGTTGTTGTTTTTTCAAAATACAACTTGGTTAAGCTTGGAGAAGCTTGGCCTCCAAGTGAACTGGACAAAAACCAAGTTCATGCATGTCGGTGATGGGCCGGATCCACCTCCCTTGCCGCTTGGTAATGACATTGTTGAGCCTGTCAAGAGTTTTGTGTATCTGGGGTCCATGGTGACAGACAACGGGGACCTAAAACCAGAGATTATCTGCAGAAGAGCCCTGGCAGCATCAGCTCTGCAGTCTCTCTGGAAGCCACTCTGGCGGCACCAGACCATCTCACGCAGGACAAAGCTCCGGATTTACAACTCTGCCGTCCTCTCCATCCTGCTCTATGGCTCGGAAACATGGCCCTTAAACAAGACTCTGGCTGCCAGAATAGATGGTTTTAATAGCAGGGCTCTCAGAACCATCGAAAACATCAGGTGGCCCCAGCGGGTTTCCAATGAGGTGCTTCGAGCCCGCACATGCCAGCCCAAAGCATCCAGCCTGGCTGCGCAACGTCGCACCCGGTGGTTTGGTCATGTCCTCCGCCTCCCTCCTGACCATCCAACAAGAGCCATCCTTCAGTTTGACCCAAAGGCCGCAGACTGGAAACGACCACGAGGCAAGCCCAGCATCCAATGGCTCCACGTCATTGCGGGCGACCTCCAACAACATGGAGTTACCATGGAGGACGCAGAGCAGCTGCCACAAGACCACAAGTGATGGAAAACACTGGTTCACCTGGTCGGCTCAACGCACCAGGACGGGACACCCACCCCATCGCAGGAGCCTGAGTATAGTAGTAGTATACTTGGTTAAATTATTTCAGTGTGTGTATCAGTACTTTTTGAACATTTTGAGCACAATTTCAATAATGATAATGATAATTTTGGTCCCAGTAACCGTGATATGTAATTTTCATATCGTTACATCCCTACTCCCAACACATGCCAAGAGTAAAAAAGCCCATCCTGGCTCCAGTTACCAATGGCCAAAGGCGGAGTACACCTTGAATATTTTTGCCAGTTCATCATGTCATGACCTGGCTCCACAGGTCACAACAGAAAGGGAGACAACACCATGTAGATCAGTGTTTCTCAAAGGGGGCTGTACCATCCCCCAGGGTGTGTTGGGACACCGTCAGGGGGCGTTTGTAACAAGAAAACTGAGAAGGGGGTGCTGAGACTGAAATGGGGGCATTAGACTGTGTAAGTATCAATATCAAGCTACATGTTATGGCAATGGTGAATTACTGTGCTGCTGGCAAGTGGGCATTAAATTTTGTTCTAAGTAGTCTTAAAAAGGTTTTAAAAAGTCTCAAATTGAACTTGTATTATCTGTAGGAACCCTGTGAAAGGTGTGCATGAGTGAAGAGTGTGTATATGCAGGTGTTGGATGGTGCAGTCATTTACAAAATGACTTCAGAGGCTTAAACAGAGTCAGCACACAGGGCCCAGGTGTGTTAACCCTATCCTGACACCTGCAGACAGAAGGAAGAGGCATGACACATACACTATATTCATACTACAGGTAAAAGTTGGCCAAGTTCAACTTTTTTTGCCCACCTGTGACTCATATCTGACTGTTTATGACAGTGAACAGCACAAATCAAATGTTTTATTTCATTATTTTAAAAAATCAGACTCAGGCCACTATCATATGTGGTCCTAAATTTGATGTTTTGCAATGCAGCTTAAGTCATTCCATCTGACCTTTACATCACTGAAATTCAACAGATGTCACAATTTGGAGCCATGCAAGATCCATATATACTTCTGTAAACACAGTGTCACTTTAGAACTGTTCACACATTAGTCTGATGACATTGAATTTTAAATTAGAAGGTGAACAACCATGCAACCCCCCCCCCCCAAAAACTTCTGTGTGAACATTAGCATAAGAGTGGATTGCAGCTTTGAGTATTTTCAGAAGTTGAACTTCTGTACTTTTACTAGAGATACCAAGGTCGATCTAGGATACACTGGGGGTATACCTGTATGTCTGAGCTGGCCTGGCAGCACCACAGCATCCCCTGGAGGAGCTGGAGGGAAGGGCTGCAGAGATGGAGGTCTGGGTATCGGATGGATGGATGGATGGATGGATGGATGGATGGATGGATGGATGGATGGATGGATGGATGGATGGATGGATGGACGAGTGTATGGATGGATGGACAGATGGACAAATGAATGGATGGATGGACAAATGGATGGATGGATGGATGGACAAATGGATGGTTGGTTGGTTGGATGGATGGATGGATGGATGGATGGATGGATGGATGGATGGATGGATGGATGGATGGATGGATGGATGGATGGATGGATGATGGACAAATGGATGGTTGGTTGGATGGATGGATGGATGGATGGATGATGGACAAATGGATGGTTGGTTGGATGGTAGGATGGATGGATGGATGGATGGATGGATGAATGGGTGGACAAATGGATGGATGGACGGACGGACGGTTAGGTGGATGGTTAGTTGGATGGTGGGTCGGTGGGTTATATGGATGGATGGATGGACGGACAAATGGATGGATGGATGGATGGATGAATGGATGGACGAATGGATGGTTGGTTGGATGGATGAGTGGATGGATGGATGGTTAGTTGGATGGTGGGTGGGTGGGTTATTTGGATGGATAGATGGATGGATGGATGGACGGACGGACGAGTTGAATCAGTAGTCATGCTTTGATCAGTATTTTTTTGTGTTTAGATTTTTTTCAGTAGTTTAGTACTTTAGTAAATGTGTGTACTTTTACCATATCGTAGGTAATTATAGTCTTGTCTCGGCCTTTTATTGGGGCCTTTTATTGGGGCCTTTTATCGGCTCATCACATGATTATCAGACCTTGAGATATCTTCAGGCTTTAGGAACACAACAACAAGGGACAACACAGGAAATAAGTACAAGTTAAATGACCTTAGATCAGTTATTGCTTGACATTGGAGGTATGTCTTCATGTCATTCCTATTATTTCCACAGATGTAAAGAAGGTAAAATAACATGTTCCCTATATAATTTGATAGAAGTCTCCCAGAGATGGTGTGTCATAGCTTCTATCTCATGGCGGCAAACTTTTTACAATTCCTATCCAGTCCTCATAAGAAATGTAAAGTCTCCTGACCTTGGCCTTGGTTAATTTATTGAAATACATGCTATACGTACCAGTTGCAAAGTAATTTAAATGGATATTGAGTAGTGAATGCCTTCACATTCCTTGTTCCCTAGATACAGGCATATCACTTTGGCAGAAAGATGGATGAACTGTCTCATTTTCATTTTAATGAAAACAGATGGAAAGAATCACTAGCAGCGCAAACATTGTTTCCAGAGATTGATTTGATACAGATTTTGTTATGATTTTTGCCATTTTGTAACTCCACAACTGTTTGCTAATGGCTTTGCTGGTGTGAGGAGGAGGAGGAGGAGGAGGGGAAAAGAACGAGTGAGACATGCAGTCTACACGTGTTTGTATTCTGTCTTCTTCCCTTTAATTCAGACGTGCAAACATACACATGCTCCCCCTTGGCTTCAAGGGCAGCTCAGCACTGCCATGATTTGATATGCTAATGCAGGATGTCATGCGTGGACATCATAATGAGTCATTTAGCGCCTGACTTCTCCCATTTCTATTGACACTACTGGTACATCCAGAGGACAAGGATTTTTCCTGTCTCCCATAACTCATCATATATGGATTCTTATTATTATCATTAACTAACTGAATCTCTCTCATGCTTTTACAGAACAGATTACAAGAATGAATGATTGGCCTTTGATATATGACCACAATAAGAAAAAAGACCCACACAGGGAGTCTGAGGTCTGTACGAAGGGATAGGCTGAACTGCAAGACATTTTGTACGTGTGAAATTCATCTCATAGTAATAATAATGTGGTTAGAACCATTTTAACCTTTTTTTATGGGGGGGGGGGGGTTACGTAACTAACGCTGGCATGAAACACAAGTGAAACTTTGCATACTTCTTTTAAATCACTTATTAAAACACCTTTTATAGACTCGCTTTTACGTGATGTCTGTCCCTTTTTAATTTTTAATTTTAATTTTTTTAAATTAGATTTTTATCCTGTTTGATTATTAATTTATATTCTCTTACATGATGTTGTTTTATCTCATTTCTTCATTTTTTGCTTTGATTTAACAGTATCATGTTACGTTATCCCTGCCCTCTTTACTCCGATTCACTTAATTTATTCAAAGTGTCATGTTTTTTGCATTTGTTGTACACATCTCTCTTATTGTGTTGCTTCTGTTTTAGTGTTTTTACTTGCTTCTTGTATCCTGCTGTTGTGCCCTCTGTCAAAGCACTTTGTAAACTTTGTTTTTAAAGGTGCTATACAAATAAAGCTATTATTATTATTATTATTATTATTATTATTATACTTTCAACGTCCAATTCCCGGGTTCTATTCCTCTATTCTACAGCGGATCTTACACGAAATTTTCACAACTTCTTATCTGTATCCACTGGACACAAATAATAGGCCCCATGAAGGCCCGAGTACCCCAGGACCCTCACAAGGACTAACCAGCTCAGAAAATGGATGGATGGATGGGTTTTCCATTTGACAATATTTATGGAAGTGCTATGATTTAAAAACAGCCCATGTTGAAAGTTGTAATGCTGTCTGAAATAATCTGATGTAGTAAATATTTAACACACGTACCCATCAGCCGAAGCATCCTCAGTATCCCAGATGTTCCCATAAGACTTTAAAACATTGCTGGTCGTCGCCCACAACAGATTGTATGGATTAATGATTATTCCTCAGCCTCATCATGGATGTATGACATAAAATCACAATCATTATGGATGTAAACATCAACAGAAACCTCTATTTCTTCTTCTCTGTTAAATACTAAATTACCATTGTAACTTCTATCATCTATGCTCTATGGTTTATTTGCATCAAACTTCGTTTTGGAAACACATATAAGTCATCTTTTCACTTCCATTAACTATTTTGTGTGAAATTTTCTCTACATTTAAACTTTTCTGAGTGATTTTTATTATTATTATTCATTTCTTATCATATTATCCAACATGTATCAATAAAAATCAGGTATGTTCCCATATTTAATTCACTGATCATGTAGTAAATAGTAGTAAATTCAAAGGTTAATATATCAGAACATAGGAAACTGAAGAAAAAAGATAGAGTTTTTCAGCAATAGGTGATGAATTAGTGTTGCAGAAGTTTCGTCCAAATGGGTCATATCTGATGATGATGAAAAGCTGAGAAACTGCATTTTAGCTGAATTATTTACATGTATTGATAGGATTAGTGGTTTCAGAAGTTGTTAGCCCTGTAAAGCCTGAACCATTAAATCATTGACAGAAAATTCCAATTCTTATAAAATGGAGCCTTTATTGGTCCTTCTGAACAACCAAAAAGCATTTTTTTCAAATATTAATTTCCATGTATGAGTTTCAATTTTGTATCATATTTGATCCATCGGGTCTCAGGGCTCAAATATTATTCTTTTTGAACAAACAAAAACATAATATAACACAAACATGTCTACTAAATTGGTAATTTTTTTTCAAAATTGCCAAAGTTCTGACTCCTTCCTCATTAATGTCAGTCTTGTAGTGTCACTGGAAAGGCCGCTGGTGAACGAATTCCTCCCCCCTGGTGGATTATCCGTGTATTGCATGTATCTAATTGTACAGGGTGGGGAAGCAAAATTTACAATATTTTGAGGCAGGGATTGAAAGACAGTGTATGACCAATTAGTTTATTGAAAGTCATGAGAATTTATTTGCCACAAGAAAATTTACATAATAGAAAATGTTTTTATTCTATGTGTCCTCCTTCTTTCTCAATAACTGCCTTCACACGCTTCCTGAAACTTGCGTAAGTGTTCCTCAAATATTCGGGTGACAACTTCTCCCATTCTTCTTTAATAGTATCTTCCAGACTTTCTCCTAATAGTTTTGCTCATAGTCATTCTCTTCTTTCCATTATAAACAGTCTTTATGGACACTCCAACTGTTTTTGAAATCTCCTTTGGTGTGACGAGTGCATTCAGCAAATCACACACTCTTTGACGTTTGCTTTCCTGATTACTCATATGGGCAAAAGTTTCTGAAAAGGTATGGATAATAGTGTTAGGTATGATTATGACATCAATATATGTTTGGTTTCAAAATAACTGACATAGTGCCTGCTGAGAAAAAACAACTAAATGTTCATTGTAAATTTTGCTTCCCCACCCTGTATACATCAGGTTTTTCAAGAAAAAAATAGCACATTGATCATGTAGAGGGCTTCAGAACTCATATATCAAATATGATACATTTGGTGTTATAGGGTTAAACATTTTAGATTAGTAGGTGTTTATGGTTGGAGGTTACTGTTTTGAGGGGTTTTAAGGGTTAAAGGTTCTTTTTAAAGTTAATGGCTGTGACAGTGTCTTTTTTGCGTCGGATGCACTAGAGTCATAATTCACTCCTGGTTCTGCTTTTAGAGTAAATGCTGCTGTTGTTTTCCTTCAGAAGAAAAGACGAATGAGACAAACATGAAAAAACAGAAAAACAGAAAAGATGCATTTGAAAAATATTAGAGGAATGTAGATAGAAAAGAAGAGAGAAGTTAATACAATAAGAAAAGACCCACGTCATATTTCATTCTGTTGTATGTGGATGAATATAGCCTATTAAGATGATTGAAGAGAGGGACGTCAAACAGAAATTCCTGTAGGGCACCGTTTTTATGAAATACAACTGAACATGGGTGCGTCTATGAAACTGGTCCCTAAAAGCAGGATAGAGGGGTTAGAAATTCAAACCAGATGTAGACTAATGTTATGAAGCAGGTTTGGAAGCACTGTGGGTCTACTTTAAAAATAAATATTCACTGAGATAGAAGAGAAACTATTTTTCAGATAAAACACATTTTTATTTGATGTAAGAATACAAAAGTCCGCGTGTAACACGGTAAAAAAGGACACGAAACTTATGTGCTACTGTTTTTTTGAACATCTTTTTATTCTCTCACAGGTCAGACTGATCTCATGAAATCGCCTTGTGTGTCACGCCAGTTCTTAGGGCATTTGGCGTGCCATATGAACGCATTTTTCATCCTTTCGCGTATTATTCAATGCCATTAACCCTAAGCCTAAACCTAACCCAACCCAACCCTAACCGCTAAATGCTAACCCTAAACCTAATCGCTAACCGCTCTAATTGCATTTTATTTTACGCTGCATGAACATATACATGGAAAGCTTATAATGCGTACAGATAACACGTTAATTAAAAGTGGCATGTTATCTGTATGCAATTCATGATATGATGTTGCATAGGTGCATTTTGGGAATTGAAGTAAATATGCAAGGCAGAGTGTTTCACAAAAATTACCACTGGTGCAAAATCACTCGCGATTTCTATGAGTTTAAATGGGCAGGTTCCGCATGTAACGGGAGTGGACACGATGGGTCATACACGAAACCTGGAATAGGACTGCCGATTCATGAAAAACCCACATGTCTGGATTAGAAAAATGACTAAGATCATCAAATTTAACACAATGTCTTTATTTATTGCAGTATCTAAGACCATTTACAGCCATGTTTTCTAGATAAAGTGCACTGACATCTAGGTAGCTTTTCATGTCCCAACTTTATTTTATTGAAAATGTATTAATTTTGGGATGGATCATAGGAAGAGTATCATTTTTTGCATTTATCTGAGGTCTTCATTAGGTACATTCTGAGGAGAAATATGTCTAAATGTCTCTTTTATTATTGTGTTTAAAAAGCTAGCAAGTGCCAGGTACCAAAATGAACCCAGTTTCATGGAAAGACCCACAGAGTAATAACACAATGTGATACACAGTGTACATGTGTTTGTGTCAGTTCAACCACAATATTGAGAGAATAATATGGAGGAATTATTTTAGAGAATTATTAGAAGGTTTGGCAGAGGTTTGCAGCCAGCAATGATTAATTTTCTCGGCTTAAAGTGAAATGAAAGTTTCTGATGGACATGTTTTTTATGGGATCTAATATGTGCATTTTGGTTGGACCTGTCATCTGTGCTTCTGGTCATGTTTAAAAATTTGTTAGTCCAAGATTAAGTGCTGTAATCTTGCAATGGAAAATATAATACCATTCATTCGTTGTTACAATCTAAAAGGTGTCATCTTTTAAATTAACTTTCGGTGGGTTTTTAAACACAGCCATGTGCTCTTTCCCTCAGCTGTGCTGTTATCAGCTGCTTCCACAATAAAGAAAACTGAAAAGGGAAATCTTCAAGGCTTTGCTCAGTGAATTTAATTTCATGAAAATATGCTGTATCTCCAATAAATCCTCGTGTTCGACTTGCATTCAGAGCTGTATGCTGATAAAGCACCAACCAGGGACTGCGAACGCAACTGAAGCTTTAACGGCAAATTATCATAGTTTATCAAGACGACGCGATGTAAACCTACAATACTGCTGGGTCTCTGATAGGGCTGTATTTAATGTACTCTATAGAAAAAGAAAGAAAGAAAGACAAAGAATGCATGCTGTGATACGACTTAAATTACAGCTAATTATATAAAAGCTGCTGTTTTATAACTGGGTGCCGAATAATGCATTAACACATTTTCCTGTAAATGTATAAAGTAAAAGACAGAGCAGCTTTATAATAAATTGCTCTTTAGCTTATGTTAATATAATACCAACCACAAAAAAGTCACTCTAATTTTTTGGACCACTTTTAGTCTTGATTATGACACTTTTAGTCTTGATTATGACACTTTTAGTCTTGATTATGGCGATGATAGTGCCATCATTTGGCTAAGCTTATGCAGTGTTACAACATTTAAAAGCTGCGTTTATTTTTGGTATTATTAAGATCTTGTATTGATGATGGCGAGCTGGACCGAGGTGTGAAGTCTTCTCCATCACATCCAAAACATTCTCAGTGGGGTTCAGGTGTGGCCAATACATGCGTGAAAATGATGTCTTGGGCTTCCTGAACCACTCTTTCACAATCTGATCCTGATGAATGCTGGTATTGGCGTCTCGGAATATGCTTGTGTCATCAGCAAAGAAAAACTCCATTCATCTGGCCATATAGATAATCAGTTGACGTAATTTTTTGGACACGTAAGCTGTTTCTCAATACGTGTTCTTGTCTGTTCTTCCGTTCTCCTGAAACATCATCAGTCGGGGCCCAAGTATTGTTATATTTGAAAGTTCGCACAAACTAAGAACGCATGGAATTCTCGGATGTTGTTCTTGTCTGCTAGCTTCAACCAAGGATGTACTGGTTGCTGACTCGGGTAGACTTGGGTGGCAAATTTCCCAAGCTGTATTTCGTGCTACTCTCGAATGCAATAGCGACTTCTGTGACTTCATTCAGAAATTTTTAATTGACTAGATGACCGTAATGAGATGATGTGATACAATGTTGTAACATGAGTGAGAGACAGAATAGCGAGAAAATACATCTTTGTTATTATGATATGGGATTTAACAAATTTTGTTCCAGGTTTGAAAAATATACAAAATGTACTAGAAAAGCACTCGGAGAGCACAGACCTCCACCAAGGCAGATCAATCCCCCCCCCCATCACCACCAACACTGAATCATTTGTTCCTTGTGTCAGTAAAATTTCATGAAAATCTGTCCATAACTTTTTGAGTTATCTTGCTAACAGACAGACAGACAAACCCTGATGAAAACATAACCTCCGCCGTTACACTTGGTGGAGGTAATAAAAAATATAATACTAGAAGCAGTCAGAGAGCGCAGACCTCCGCCAAGACAGATCAGTGCCCCCCCCACCCCCAATCACCACCAAAATTTAATCATTTGTTCCTTGTGCCAGTATCAACATTTCCTGAAATTTTCATCCAAATCAATCCATAACTTTTTGAGTTATCCTGCACATGGACAGACAAACAAACAAACAGACAGACAAACCAACGCCAGCAAAAACATAACCTCCTTGGCGGAGGCAATAAATATAAATGACATGTAGCCTAACTGGCGACTCATCCAGGGTGTACCCCACCTTCGCCGATAAGTAGCTTGGATGGGCTTTAGCAACCCCCCCACAGCCCTGGGAGGTTATGTTTTCATCGGGGTTTATCTGTCTGTTTGTTTGTTTGTCTGTCTGTTAGCAAGATAACTCAAAAAGTTACGGAAGGATTTTGATAAAATTTTTAGAAAATGTTGATACTGGCACAAGGAACAAATGATTACATTTTGGTGGTAATCGGGGGCAGGGGGGCTACTGATCTGCCTTGGTGGAGGTCTATGCTCTCCAAGTGCTTTTCTAGTTTTAAAAATTTTATTACACAGAAACTCAAGGTTAATGAAGTTACCATATTTAGTTCCTTGCCCATAAGTGGCAAAAAAAAAAGAAAAAAATCCAAGAAGTATATATTAACTAAACCGGGGGGGTGTACTGATCTGCCTTGGTGGAGGTCTGCGTTCTCTCAGTGCTTTAGTTAATATATACTTCTTGGATTTTTTTCTTTTTTTGCCATTTATGGGCAAGGAACCAAATATGGTAACTTCATTAACCTTGAGTTTCTACATAATAAAATTTTTAGAACTAAAAAAGCACTTGAAGGGTGCAGACCTCCACCAAAGCAGATCAGCCCCGCCCCCCCCGCCCCCCCCGCGATCACCACCAAAATGTAATCATTTGTTCCTTGTGCCTGTATCAACATTTCCTCAAAATTTCATCCAAATCCTTCCATAACTTTTTGAATTCTCTTACTAACAGACAGACAAACAAACAAACAAACAGACGGACAGACAAACCCCGATGAAAACATAACCTCCACCGTTCTTGGCGGAGGTAAAAATTTCACAAAAGTAAGTCTTGTTATGTCCTCCAATAACACACAAAGGTTGAAATTTTGAATTTCAAAGTATTTCAATGAGTGCCCTATGAAGGGTTAAGAAACGAGAAGCTTCTCACGACATCGGTTAAAGGGTTAAACGCAATAAATCACTGCAGTAATTATCCACTAGAGGCTCTTACCTATTTTCCCAGATAAATCCATGCAATTAAGCACATATAGCAACATGCGTATTGGTTGGACATTCAATAAACCCCTTTATTTTCCATTTGTCAGTGTGTTCTCCGTTATGTGCGAGTGCTAATCTCAAGTAGACTCCCAGTCTGATCTCCTGCATCCTGAGTAGGTAAATGAGCCATGGAAAAAGCACTAAAGAAAACATTTGTGCTGTTATAATTGTTGCTATTAACTTAACACGGCTATATTTTCACCGCAGTTTAATGGCTTATTTAATATGTGGTAAAAGCTTAAAAAGACAGACTAATGAAAAATTAATAACATTGGGAATTATTGTAATCTAGTGAGTGTTAAAGGAAAGCTGGTAGTAAATTTGCACTAAATACATATATGCGTCTGTTAATGCCATTAAAATGCAAAAATAGCGTCGTGCTATGGTGTTGTTTGCAGAACCGCTGCCAACAAACCACCAGCGTGTTTGATATCAAAGAAAGACACACTGATAGAGATGCAGAGAACTTGGGATTTCTTGATGACTGACATGTACGAATTAAAAGCAGACCGTGCCCTTTGAGTTTCGTCAGTAATATTTACCCAGCACCGGTGTAATCTACATCTAATGGAAACAGAGCGTCAGTCAGATGCAAAGCAACAGAGGCACGCTGGGAAATAAATTAAAATGGAGAGTGAGGTGCAAAGAGAAAAGGTGTGTGATGTAAAGGAGGTGAAACAGTGGAGGGGAGGCAGAGGAATACAAAGGCAGGAGTTGGAAAAGGTGAGTTAGGAGTCAAAACATCCACACATGACGCCTTCAGTGACTGTAGGAAAGCAGAGACACGAGAGGCAAACAGTCGTTTCTGTGTTTGGTTAGAATTTGGGGAAGCCAACCTGTATTTTTAATGTCTATATTCTGGTTTTATCTCCTTGTTTGTCTTTCTCTGACTTTTTTCTAGTCCGTCTTTATCTATTATTTGTTGTTGTTTTAGCTTCCAGGCATGAGTGTTCTAGAGCTGCCTTTACACCACTTAGGGTCAGGATGCAAAATGGGTCACCAAGTGTTTTTTATTGGGTCGCTGTACGTTGTTAGAGTAGAGTATATAACACTAAAAGGATTCCTATATGATAGAAGATGACTGTTTTTAATGTTTGAGACGTGTCTTACGTTAAATGGAAGATGAATGTGTGACTTTAAATCTTGCTCTAAAATGTCAGATGACCGTCATACATCATGAACCAAAATGGAAAAGAAGAAATGAAATATGATAAGTTGTTTTGCAAGCTGAAGTTGTTATATTCTGATTTATATTTTGTATCTGTATTTTGTATCTTTATTTTATTTGTACTGAACGGTCAGTGTGTTGTGTGTGGTTAAGATGAACTCACACCTATGCGTGCTGAACTTGGAGAAAAGGTCAGATTCTATTAAAAAAAGATCTTATTTTGCAGCTTTGGAAAGTTTCTGTGGTTAAGAGTTGCTAGCCTAATTGCACAGGTGTTAAATCAGACGTACTTTCTGAAACTCTTTGTGTTTAAACTATGCAGTGTAAGTTGGATTGTTGGAGGAAATGTCAAACCAAGGTTTGACTGACAGGCGTCCAACGTGCTCGTTAAACTCAGGTGAACAGTATTTAATAATGACAATGAGGCTTGTTTGTTTATGAATGATGTTGTACTGATAAATCTGTTGTAATTATTGAAGAAAATGTTTGATTTGTTGAGTCTGTTTGTATGACTGTACTGACATGAACATACTGTTGTGGATAATTCAGCTACTGCATTATGGATTGTTGTGGTTGAAGCACTGAGGAGTAGGATTAAATAAGTTCATACTTCCTACTCCTTTCGACCATGCAATATTCAGACTTGTATGTGCTTGAAGATAGATTCTGTCCATTTAAATGTTATTTTGTTTATGTCTTAATTTGCTTTGTTTTGTCTTATTTTTCTTTGCATGTTCGAAATAAAATAAAAAATAAAAAAAATAAAATGAAATTTAAAAAAAAAACTTTCGAATGCGTAAAATGCTTAGACCCCACACGGAGAATAGACGTGTTTTACCCAGTAACAACTGTGACCAATCATTGAGATCATGTACCAAATATGGAAGTCTTCAGAGAGTGACTGAAGACTATAAAATGCAATGAAGATGATTTCCAGGAGGGAGAGACAAAAGAGAGAGACAAAGGGGTGAGACAAATAGTGTGTTTGTGAGACACTAGTTGATAAAAGACTTCTTTCTTTTTTGCAACTTTTTGTATTTTTGCCTGAAGCAATAAATCAAGCTTTGTTTTAACTTTTTAAAACCTCAACACTTCTTTTTGGTGAAATTCTTCATTTCTCTTGGTTTGGTCCTTCCATCCGAAACTTAACCGGTGAGTTAATTTAAATTACCCGACCCCCCTCTGGTAGCAGTCTAAATGGAGTAGTCCAGAGCCACCATAGGTCCAAAAATCTCAAGAACATGCGGCTTTTTCTCCAGATAACCGGAGATTTACAGTAAGCAGTGGTTTAAAGATAAAGAAAAACTGGGGCAGTAGTTCATTAACTGAAATTAATTGTGGTTTTTGAGATTTACTGTTTGCTGCGTGTTTACAAATGTTTTAGTCATAAAAACCCATATTTTCTCCTTGGCCTTTGAAACCACGCTAGATGTTTGATTGTATTATTTTTATTCAATTGTATTATTTGGTATTGGTTTATTGTTCTTATTTGTTGTTGTTTTTAACTTGTACAGCTTTTCAGGTTTTTAATCTATTCTTGTATTTTATTCTTTTATTCAGGTTTTATCTGTTGTTCTATATTTTTATTTATTTATTTATTTTTAATCTATTCTTCTATTTTATGCTGTTATTTTGATTCTTATTCATTCTTCTGTACAGCACTTTGGTCCACTGTGGCTGTTTTAAAGTGCTTTACAAATAAAGTTGGATTGGATAAAACATGAAAAAAGAGAAAAACAACATAACAAAACAAAAATTATTTCAATATAATAAGGGAAAAACCATGTGAGCACCCACAAAAAGTAAAAAAAAAAAAAAGAAAAAGAAAAAAAAGAAAAACAGGTCACAGCTTTAACATGATGTAACAAGATTAAAAATGTCATATTAAAGATCCAACAAGACAAAAATGACCTGAAAGATACGAGACAAAAGTGATGTAACAAGATGAAAATGACATTCAACACCAAATAAAAGTACCACAACGCCTGCAAAGAATAAAAGAGTATAAAAGACGCAACACGATAAAACTGATGTTAAAGACGACACAAGAGAAAATCTGACCCCAAAAGACACAAGATGCAACAAAACGCAAGGGGATGAAAATGACAGTAAAGACACAAAAAGAACTGACGAGATATAAATGATATAACACCATTTATTATGTTATTATCTCCTTTATTTTGCATTTTTTTCAGTAAAAATCTGGTATTTTCCTGTATTTAACTCACTGATTGTGTAGATGTTCATAAAAGCTCTGAAAATGCAATGACATTTAACATATATGTGAACAAGTAAATAATAATACAAAAATCAACAATCAAAACAATCTTAGACAGAGGAACTGCCCAATAGTTTCATTTACATGCCCAAAAGGGGTGGGAAGAAGTACAATTTATTTAATCCCACCCCTTTTCCATAAAATATTAATAATATATATTTATCTCCCTCTTTCTTTTACATTATTCTATTGTATTTATATTTTAGGAAAACAGCATTTTCCTACCATGCACCATGGTCGTGGAATAATCTTCAAAAAACTGTCAAACTACATACATTTAGTTCTATTAATGATTTTAAACATATCATGGAGAATGCAGTGAAGGAGGAATGTCACTGTTTTTCTTAATGCTGTTATGGTTGAATAGTTGCTATTGTGTTTTACTGTTCATTGTGTATCCTGTATGTTTTATATTTTTTGGACTTTGTATGGCTGCTACCTTGGCCAGGTCTTCCATGTAAAAGAGATTCCTAATCTCAATGGAACTGCCTGCTTAAATAAAGATAAAATAAATAAAAAATGAATATATATATTCACACACACACTCATACATCCGTATACAGATATATACAGGGGTTGGACAAAATAATGGAAACACCTTCACCTCAAGATGATAATGCCCCAATCCATACAACTAGAATTGTTAAAGAATGGCATGAGGAACATTCTAATGAAGCTGAGCATCTTGTATGGCCGGCACAGTCCCCAGACCTCAACATTATTGGGCATTTATGGTCAGTTTTAGAGATTCAAGTAAGACGTCGATTTCCACCGCCATCGTCTCTAAAAGAGTTGGAGGGTATTCTAACTGAAGAATGGCTTAAAATTCCTTTGGAAACAATTCACAAGTTGTATGAATCAACACCTCGGAGAATTGAGGCTGTAATTGCCGCAAAAGGCGGACCTACACCATATTAAATTATATTTTGTTGATTTTTTAAGGTGTTTCCATTATTTTGTCCAACCCCTGTACGTGCATACGTTTGTACACAACATACACAGCAGTTTAATGAACTGTGCGATGTTATTGAACCTCTCATGGTACCAGACTTGTCATACCTTCAGGACTCCTTTTCCACTATACTTCCATATTGAAAAGTCTCAAAAACCACCTCATGAGAGCATAAAAACTTTTTTGCAATCTCTGACAGTTTTTGCGACATTTCAGTGTTTCCATTACCAGTTTTCTATTGCGCAATTTTCATTTTGCGCATTTCTGAGGGTAATGGAAACCCTGCTTCACCATTTCTTATAATATTATTCTCTATATTTTGCATCTTTCCAGTGAAAATCAAATGTTTTCAGATATTTAATTCACTGATCATGTAGATGTTCTTGAAAGCTCAGATTAAAATTGAGGGTTATTATGTCAAAAACATTGAAAGCTATAGAAAAATAGACTTTTTTTTTTTTTGGTAAAATTTATCTTTAACTGAACATAAGCCCAGTGTTTCCATCCACTGTCACTGATCCAACTCCATGGGTTTTACTGGTGAATCAATGCTGTAGAGCACAGGTGTCAAACATGTGGCCCGGGGGCCAAATCTGGCCTGCCAAAGGTTCCATTCCGGCCCGCAGGATGAAAGTGCAAAAATTAACCTCAACAGTCGAGGTTGTCCAAATCCTTTAGGTTCAGGTTCCACATACAGACCAGTGTGATCTCCAGTAAAAATAACAACACAATAACCCATAAATAATGACAACTACAAATTTTCTTTGTGAAAAATTATGTGGAAAAATTTAAGTGAAAAAAAAAATAACATTACACTGTGAAAATATTTACATTTACAAAACTGTTCTTTCACAATAAAATGCAAATAAATACATAAATAAAAACAAAGATGAATGACCCAAAATATGCAATTTGAACAATATTCTGCCTGTTACTAAATGTTTTAGTACATTTATAGATCTACTGTGATCTGTAGTTTTGTTAATAATAAGAGATGTAATATTGTAGAAATTGTTCAACTTTTAGTTCCAAACTCCAAAATTTTAACAATATTCTGCCTGTTACCAAATGTTTATGTAACATTGTGTGTAATATACATGTATAAATAATAAGTTGAGGCATAATATTGTTAAAATTGCACTAATTTTTCAAATGAAATTTCATTTTTTTCAGGTTATTCACATCTTTTTTTTGTAAAAATGTAAATATTTTCATAATTTAATTGGGGTTTTTTTTCTACTAAAACAAAAAGAAAAACTTGGATTTGGCATTAGTTATAGGTTATTAAGTCATTATTTTACTGGTCTGGCCCACTTCAGATCAAATTGGGCTAAATATGGCCCCTGAACCAATATGAGTTTGACACCCCTGTTGTAGAAGATGACGGTGTTTCCACATTCACTACAGAGCCTTTGAACGTCCAAATGGGTCACATCTCACCATGAAGAGATGAAAAACTGCATTTTACACCAGTTATTTCTATGTATTGATAGGATTAGTGGCTCACAGGTTATTAAACATTTTAGATCAGTAGATGCTTTAGGTTTTCGGTGGATGTTTTGGGTCTTTATGGGTTAATACACCTGTGTAAATGTGAAATGCAGTCGACTTGCCGGTCACTTTCTGGAGCTCAGCTGTGTGTGAAACTGTTCTGGGTCAGCCTGTGAAGTCGAACGGAAATATTTTTCATTGGTACCAAAAAATCTCAGCTTTCTATTTATACATCTCATTTCTTTCATGTTTTCCCTCTCCCAGCTGCTCTCTTCTTACTCTCCTCTGCTCTGCTTCGCCTTAGATTGGTTAAGCTGTTCCGGGGCAGAGTAGCAACAAGGTTGTTTGTGATGTTTCCATGGTCGGGCGGAGGACAACAAGAGTCTTGATAGATCTATTAATGTTCCTTTGGTCTTCTATTTCAAGGCCATGCCAACTCTCTAATGCATCTCTGCCCATTTGATCTGGAAAACTGAGAGCGAAAATGCTAGTGTGTATATGTGTGACAGGGGATTAACCTCATGAAAATTCAAAGAAAAACAACCAAGAGACCGCATCTAAACAACAACATTTACTTTATGGTTTGAATCAATCTATAAGGGAAAGGTCACAGATCCCATATCAGGGCAAAACATGTAAATTCTGAAAAAAAAAACCAACATATACAAGTAAACATTTAATAGCGCAAGGTTACCGGTCACTTAATTACCTCCGCCATGAGGTATTGTGATCGCTTTGCTTTGTGTGTTTGTTTCGGTCTGATCACAATCAAGGTGTACAAGTATATTTGCATCAGTTATTAATCAGTATTGCAAAAAGATACCCCCAAAACCATTCCCAAAATGTTTCTTTGGCCATCTTGCAATCCTCCAAATTTGAAGAAAATTGGATAAAAACTGATAAAATGGTGACCCAATGAGTGTGAAAACATGTGCACAATTTTATTGTTATAAGAGAGCAAAATTATTGGACATAATGTTTTGTAACACGATAAATAATTACTACTCAACTCCTGTGTCTTTTTTTATTACAAAATACACACATCACATTGCTTTTCATTTAGTGATAATTTTTGTTGAACAGCTGTTTGATTATCAGTTCTTATTTTCAGTATTAAGACAATCAAACATTTTGTTATGAAAACCCTTCTTTTACAGCCCTTTAATTGTAATAATACAATGGGAACCTGTTATTTAAGTATTAGTATGACTAAATATGCACAACTAGACAGATTTTGGTATGCTCCCTGGCTGCAGAAAATTTGGTAACAATGTGACAAACGGATGTTTACGTCGAACCACATGTTTTCAATGGCGCGTTATTCACCAAAATTCATGTAGTGTCCGTACACCAATATACTTCCATCAATAATATGGTGTATATGCCTTATAGATATATTGTTCTAACTTGTTCACAAATGTTTTTTTCCTCCAGTACCAGGAAGACTTAGTTACAGATTTAACAGAGATGCGACCATGTGGTAAGACAGATTTCCATTCCAATTTTGTAGAGTCCGTGCACCATATTCAAAATATGTGGGTCTAATTTTATCGTTTCTGTCAATGTATGGAATTTTTCAGCACGCACGCTTTGGACACGACATCAATGCATGATTATCCTGAGTGTTGAAACATTTGTATATCTTTGTAGGCATTAAATATGGAGGCTATTAGGCTGGAGTGTCCGTACACCCAATAATTTCTGATTTGCCAGGGGTACAAGCCTGCGAAATTTTTAGTAGACACCATAATACAAAATATTTTGGACTTTAAAAGAGAAATATCAGATAAATAAACTGGCCTGTTGGATTTTTTTGATAGAGCATTATTATTTTTTATCTATATGTACACCCTTTCTCGTACCCTTGATTGTGATCAGGACAGAACCCTTTCAGTTGTTCTATGCACAGTTGAACAGAGCCGTTTTCAACCTGGACTTAAACATTGTCACAGTAGAGGCTTGTCTCATGTCAACAAGCCAAGAATAGGAGAAAAATCATATTAAGGATGAAAAAAGGAAGAAAAAAAAACTATAATGAAGCCAGAGGGTGGAACACTATCAACTGTACTGAAGCCACAACAAGACAAAAGTAGGAAAAATATGTGACAAAGACAGAAATAGTTAAAGGTGACACAAGAACAAGTGATGTAGAAGGTGAAAGAAGACAAAAATTAGGGAAAAGATGCAAAAAAAAAAGAACTTCAAAGACACAAAATGAAAATGATGTTAAAGTTGAAACAAAGTAAAAGTTGTGCAAAAGTGCAAAAGCCACCACAAGACAAAATCCAGGTCAAAGGTACAGTATCAGCTCCAGGTCAGAGTTACTAACCACTGTGGCCACAAAAATAATGGATTGGATTTATATAGCGCTTTTCTAGACACCCAAAGCACTTTACATTATTGACTAGGGATGTCCGATAATATCAGCCCACCGATATTATTGGCCCGATATTGGCATAAAAATGTAATATCGGTGAATATCGGTGAATATCGTTATCATTTTTTTGCCTATCATTAAAACCGATAAAATAATGCCTTGATTTCGCTGGCATTTACCGACGTGTAAATGAAGCATTGTTTGTAGCTGAAAGAAATGTGCAGTTTTCAAAATTGTACAGTAGAGTTGCCACACTGTAATAGACTCATGGAGGGAGGGAGAGAAAATAAATAAATATGGCATTTTTTCCACAACTTAAGTTGAAGTATGCATTCTTTGGACAGACAGTGTTTACATTTTGAAAGCCTTGTTGCCTTAGAGAATGCATCCAATGGGGCATCACAATAAAATTAGGCATGATGTGTTAATTCCATGACAGGAGATATGTGATGTTACCTACAATTAGTTTAATATCCCACATATATCGGCAGCAGTATCGGTAGATACTGGAATCGGAAATTAAACGTTGGACAATATCGGTATATCGGTTTTTGGCAAAAAAGCCAATATCGGACATCCCTATTATTGACCCATTATTCATTCGCTCTCACATTCACACTCTGGTGGTGGTAAACTACATTTGTAGCCACAGCTGCCCTGGGACAGACTGACAGAAGTGTGGCTGCCAAAAATAGACTTTGTCAGTTGTCTTTTTCATGTTCCACTAAATTTTCCCACTGAACAACATAAATCTAACCTCACTTCTTCTTGTAATACCTGCTCAACCACATGGTTTTCACACAGCTGTTATCAGTTCTGTCTTTTTTAGCCCAAAGTGTCTATTCCCTCTGTATAAAACTCATCCTTCCACTGACATGGGTTAATACAGTTCATCTTACGTTGTCGTTAGAGGCCACAAAGACCAAGAAAATGATTCGTTAGCGTCTGCACTTGGTTCATGCACGCTCTGATTATCAATGAACGTGTCTGAACATTTAAATGGAAAACAGGCTCTGATGTAAAATGCTGTTTTGACTCATTTTTAGGCCAAATGATAGGTATTTCCTGTGCTGTCATTAATCTACTGAGTCTGACAGGCGGTATCGCTTTCTCATTCCAACCTAAAATAACAAAACTATCTCCAAAATCTCAGAGAAGATACCCCGCTGCTTAATTAGGGCTTATCTATACAATTAATCTTATACAGCATCTGCTTAGGCTAATTGCTGCTTCCTTGTTCATTTGCATAAATTCCTGTTAGAATATGGAGCAGAATGCAGGGCTGTGTTGGTCCGCTGGCCTGTTTATTCTGCATGCATTGGTTCTGTTGCAGTGGTGTACCAGACCAGACTATCAGAGTGATGGGAGACACCTGGGCCCGACTTTTCCAACTACAAATCCCCAAAGGAGCTCTTCTGTCCCACAGGTTTATTTTCTTCGCACCATCCAGCATCTTCAACACCCAACTCCTCACCCATCACCGCATGCACCTTCCCAGCTGATTAATCCTAGGTCCAAACCAAGACCGACCCCTCCCAGAACATTGCAGGTGAGGGCTGCTAACGTCGGATGATTGAGAGAGCAAGAAAATAGGCTCACGAGGGTCTATAGGGTTCCGCATGTGCAGGTAACACTTGACGACAATAGCAAAAAACATCTGATCTCAATTAAATAAGTCATGCAGGGGTGTCGAACTCACTTAATATGATCTCAAGTGGGTCAAACTAGTAAAATAATCACATAATAACTTATAAATAATGTCAACTCCGAACTTTCCCCTAAGTTTTCGAATTGGTCTGACTTCAGGACCCACTCAAGGACCACAAAATTCACGGACCACCTAACCAGCTGACCAGTTTCCCACTCCCACCCTAAAAAAAACCTTTTTAAACAGCCGATATTACAATTCATTCATTCATTTTCTGAACCCGCTTTATCCTCACTAGGGTCATGGGGGTCGCTTGGAGCCTATCCCAGCTACATAGGGGTGAAGGCGGTGTACACCCTGGACAAGTTGCCAGTTCATCGCAGGGCTGAACATATACAGACAAACAATCACTCTCACATTCACACCTATGGGCAATTTAGATTAACCAATTAACCTATCAGTGCATGTGTTTGGATGGTGGGAGGAAGCCGGAGTACCTGGAGAGAACCCACGCAGACACGGGGAGAACATGCAAACTCTACACAGAAAGGTCCCAGCCCCCGTCGACTGGTTTTGGAATCGAACCCAGGACCTTCTTGGTGTGAGGCACAGTGCTAACCACTGCACCACCATGTCGCTCTATATTACAATATCATTATATTTTCTATATTACAAATTAACTCTGCAGTATATTACAAATGGTGCTAACAGCTGGATGCTAACAGAACATCGTTGCACCTTGTTGCTAACACTGGTCATCGTTTTTCCAGTTTTTCTCTTCAGTCACAGATCCATTGTCGTATTTTAGAACTGTTTAAGACACTCTTTTGCTGCGATTCCACTACGTGGTACCGGCTCAGCTCAACTTGACTTGACTCGGCCTATTTGTGTTTCCGTTACGAAAAAGGACCTGGGGCCTCATGTATAAAGTGTGTGTATGCACAAAAACCTGGCGTACGCCCTTTTCCACGCTCACATTCAGATGTATAAAGAGTGAAATGACCGTGGAAATGTGCGGTTCTCCATGCCAACTCCATGTCTGGCGTATGCACGTTTCTAGTGCTTTGGAACCTTTGGCGACACTTAGAGGTGCCACTGGGAAACTGTTAATAATGTGAAAAAGGTCATTCCTCTGATTGATGTCCACATCACAGATACACAGATGAACAACGAACACACCGACATGTCAGCCTACTGCCAGAGCAGCACATCCACCACCAGAACCAACCAGACCCTGGACTCATCAGTGCCAATCCTGCCCAGGAGGACATTCAGCAACAACCATATAAAGAGACAAGGACACAAAATTCATTGGTTGATAAATGCATTTAATGTAGTGTTCATGTCTGTGAGAACATTTATTAGTTGGTCCAGTCGCTCATTGACTCCGCCAGTGGTCCTCACGATGTCCTCCGGTGACTAGGGTCAGCACAGACCCATGCCGGTCGGACGGACATCAGCAGCTGGGTGTTGGCAGACTAGAGGATCGGCTAATGCCGGGGAGGCAACAGGAAGCCTCTGTGACAGGAGGACGATACTGCGTCTCACCATCTTCTGTTTCATTGTTGGCAAATAATCATTTGAGTGATTAAAAATGAATCAAAGTCTTTGATTTCCTCTTTGATATCCTGACATGATTACACATGAACCTCTATCTTGTTTGGCTGTGATCAGATTATTGTATGACCTGTAGAATGAACTGATGTGTGACTTACACAAATACTAAATGTATATTTACCTTGAGGGTGATCTGAGTCACCCCTGTTAGACCAGTGTCACCCACAATAGTGGCGACTCGCTGCTCAAACGGGCTGAGTTTGTCTTCTTTCTCCTTCCGCCTGTTTTGGCCTCCGCTTCATGTCCACCTTGACGTCATCATCTGATCATGCAGAGGGGAATCCCACCTGCAGGCCCTGTTTATACTAATTTGCATATTTAAATGTGGGCATGTAGAGGGAGGAGTCAGGTGTTCCAATATACACGGTCAATTCCACGCTGAAACGGTCTCCAGGAATAGGACCTGGTATCCGAATCGAGTCGAGCTGCTTCCAATTTGGTTTGTTTCAGTCTTTGTTTCCGATTAGTTAGCTATTCTACTTCATTTCCACCACAATTCACAAGTTATGACAGGTGTTTGATATGACAATAGGTCACCTAGGAAACCTACCTGTATACAGACAGTGACGTAAAATGTAGGTTTGCATTGACAAATTCAATAGAAGTTGACTCTTAGGCTTATTTAGACTACATTTGATTCACTTTTAATTTAGAAAACAATCATCTGTACGCGTAACTGTGACTTTTTTAGGACATCCTCTTACGGATCACGACCACACTTTGAGTATCACTGCCTTAGATCATCAGACGTAAAATACTGAAATGGACTGAGGGAATTTAAGATATAAAATACATGACCTCATGAATCCTTCTAACTACATATTTATTGTGACATCAGCCCTACATGACTCATTTCCACCTGACAGATGTGAAATGCTGTGTGCATCAGACCTTAGGGTTATCATTATTGTTATTTGATGGTCGTAGCTCCCAAATCACATGCTAAACTCTGCTCTAGTTAGTCAGTATTAAAGTGTGCTGCTTCCAGCTATTTGCCCTGGTCCCTTGGCTCCAGTCTAAACAGGCCATCTGTGTAAATTCCAACTAATCTGCTGTAATAAAAGCACTATTCCCTCACCTCAGCATCTGTCACAGTGGACGACGTATTCCTGTCTTTAACAACAGGTCACATTCACTGGTGACAGAAACATCCACAGAGGAAACTGTGCTTCTGTCCACTATCAGCGTCACATGGGAAATGTTTAAGCCACTGAACCTGCATTTGATCAGGTACCCAGTGTCCACACCAGATGTATTAATAAGTAAATCTATCTATCTATCTATCTATCTATCTATCTATCTATCTATCTATCTATCTATCTATCTATCTATCTATCTATCTATCGTTCTATCGTTCTATCGTTCTATCGTTCTATCTATCGTTCTATCTATCGTTCTATTGTTCTATCTATCGTTCTATCTATCGTTCTATCGTTCTATCTATCGTTTTATCGTTCTATCTATCGTTCTATCATTCTATCTATCGTTCTATCATTCTATCTCTCATTCTATCTATTGTTTTATCTCTTGTTCTATCTATCTATCTATCTATCTGTCTATCTATCTATCTGTTGTTCTATCGTTCTATCATTCTATCGTTCTATCTATCGCTCTATCGTTCTATCATTCTATCTATCATTCTATCTATCATTCTATCTATCGATCTATCATTCTATCTATCGTTCTATCATTCTATCTATCATTCTATCATTCTATCGTTTTATCTCTTGTTCTATCTATCTATCTATCGTTCTATCTATCGTTCTATCTATCTATCGTTCTATCTATCGTTCTATCGTTCTATCTATCGTTCTATCTTCCGTTCTATCGTTCTATCAATCTGTCATTCTATCAGTCGTTCTATCAATCGTTCATACAGTCAGGTTTTTAAAACTTTTTTTGTATTTCACCAACATGAGCTATTAACAAAAATACCAAATACTCAATAACTGTCATATCTGTCATGTCTTATCTCATATTAATCATCTTCCAGGTTTAACCAGCTATAGAGATTTCGTAGCTAATATTAGCTAATGCTAGCTAACGCTGCTTTAAATTCTAGCTAGTTTCAAGCTAATGAAAAAGTTTTGTCAACATCCTACTATATCAATCTAATTTTAAGCATATTTAAGTATGTGTAGGTAATGTATAGGTTTTCTATCTATCTATCTATCTATCTATCTATCTATCTATCTATCTATCTATCTATCTATCTATCTATCTATCTATCTATCTATCTATCTATCTATCGTTCTATCGTTCTATCGTTCTATCGTTCTCTCTATCATTCTGTCTATTGTTCTATCTATCGTTCTATCATTCTATCTATCATTCTATCATTCTATCTATTGTTTTATCTCTTGTTTTATCTCTTGTTCTATCTATCTATCTATCTATCTATCTATCTATCTATCTATCGTTCTATCGTTCTATCGTTCTATCTATCGTTCAATCTATCGTTCTATCGTTCTATTGTTCTATCTATTGTTCTATCAATCGTTCTATCAATCTATCAATCTATCTATCTATCTATCTATCTATCTATCTATCTATCTATCTATCTATCTATCGTTCTATCTATCGTTCTATCTATCGTTCTATCGTTCTATCTATCGTTCTATCATTCTATCTGTCGTTCTCTCTGTCGTTCTCTCTATCGTTCTATCATTCTATCTATCATTCTATCTATCATTTTATCTCTTGTTCTATCTATCTATCTATCTATCTATCTATCTATCTATCTATCTATCTATCTATCGTTCTATCGTTCTATCGTTCTATCTATCGTTCTATCTATCTATCTATCTATCTATCTATCGTTCTATCTATCGTTCTATCTATCGTTCTATCTATCGTTCTATCGTTCTATCTATCGTTCTATCGTTCTCTCTATCGTTCTATCGTTCTTTCTATCGTTCTATCGTTCTATCTATCGATCTATCATTCTATCATTCTGTCTATCATTCTATCTATCGTTCTATCATTCTATCGTTTTATCTATCTATCTATCTATCTATCTATCTATCTATCTATCTATCTATCTATCTATCTATCGTTCTATCGTTCTATCGTTCTTTCTATTGTTCTATCGTTCTATCATTCTATCTATCGTTCTATCTATCGTTCTATCTATCTGTCTGTCTGTCTGTCTATCTATCTATCTATCTATCTATCTATCTATCGTTCTATCGTTCTATCGTTCTATCGTTCTATCTATCGTTCTATCAATCTATCTATCTATCGTTCTATCTATCGTTCTATCTATCGTTCTATCTATCGTTCTATCGTTCTATCGTTCTATCTATCGTTCTATCGTTCTATCTATCTATCGTTCTATCTATCGATCTATCATTCTATCATTCTGTCTATCATTCTATCTATCGTTCTATCATTCTATCGTTTTATCTATCTATCTATCTATCTATCTATCTATCTATCTATCTATCTATCTATCTATCTATCTATCTATCTATCTATCGTTCTATCGTTCTATCGTTCTATCGTTCTATCGTTCTTTCTATTGTTCTATCGTTCTATCATTCTATCTATCTATCTATCTATCTATCTATCTATCTATCTATCTATCTATCTATCTATCTATCTATCTATCTATCTAGGAGACTGTTGAACAGGAAATGATCTGGCCCATGATAGTCTTTGGACGGTTGTTTGTAGAAGAAGACACTAATGATAATACATGTATGTACAAACAGCATGACTCATTGTATGAAAAGTGGCATTATTTATCTATTTTTTATTTATATCTTTATTTAGGCGGGACAGTGCACATTAATGAACACATTTATACATTCCATTTCAGTGTAAACATGTAAATATGCCGGAGTTAGCGTCTGTGCTAATTTTTATCTGCAGTACCCACTTAGTAAACAAATAAATAACAGTTATCAGCGCAATACAGTGAAGTCAGTGCAGTACAGAGCAAGACAGTGTAATACATGACAAAACAATACAGTTCAATACACTACAATATAGTACAAAATGACATTTGTGCCTACATGTTAAGGACTAAAATAAACATTAGTACTTAAAAGGCAATACAGTACAATACATTACAGTACAAAACCACATGCATGAACAGACGGTGATTGTTGTGTTGAGTTGTTATAATGTAAGTTACGTAACAGTTTAATATACAGTCCCATTAATCAAAGGATGAGTCTTCTTGAGATGACGTGAGCTGAATCTGAAAGATGATCGACACCTCACAGATTGTCCTCTGACATTTTTTAATGGAGTAAACTTTTAATCATTCTATCAAGAAACTAATCAGCACTAAAATGAGTGAAGGACAGAGCAGAATCCTCAGTCTTTGTCACAGATTCATCCCTCAGACCGCCGCTGTCTTCTGCAGCCTCACACTATCTGCTTCGTTTCCTTCATCCAGTCACTCAGTTTCTGTCGTCCCCGTCACATCGCTTCCCAATCATAAATCACCTTTTCTCTCCATTCTTTCTACATCTCATCTCACAGCTTCCCAAAACCACCTGGCTCCACCTGCCACCACATGACTCAGACACCCTCAGAACGCTCTGACAGGATCTGTCAGTCTTCTACCAAAGGGATGTGTGTGGACTTTGAGCCATCATTCATTCATGGTGTGTGTGGTTTGTCTGTTCCAGGGCCTTTGCATTATGGAACCGTATTTGTTTTCAGACATTTTTTACTGCCGGTCATTACTGAACAGTGTTGTGCAAGTTTCTTCCAAACTGTAATCCATTACAGTGTAAACACGCAGGAAACAGTAAATCTCAAGAACCACAATTAATTTCAGTTAATGAACTACTGCCCCGGGTTTCCTTTACCTTTAACCACCACGTACTATAAATCTCCGGTTATCTGGACAAAAAGTTGCATGTTCTAGAGATTTCTTGACCAACAGTGGCTCTGAACTACTCCATTTAGGCTCCTTACCAGAGGAGGGTCACGTAATTTAAATTAACTTACCGGTTAAGTTTTGGATGGAAGGACCAAACGAGGAGAAATGAAGAATTCACCAAAAAGAAGGGTTGAGGTTTTAAAAAATTAAAACAAAGCTTGATTTATTGCTTCAAGCAAAAATAGAAAAAGTTACAAAAAAGAAAGAAGTCAGTTATCAATTAGTCTAGCATCAAAGACACTATTCGTCTCTTTCTTTGTCTCTCCCCTCTGGAAATCATCTTCATTACATTTTATAGTCTTCAGTCACTCTCTGAAGACTTCCATATTTGGTTCATGAGCTCAATGATTGGTCACAGTTACTGCTGGGTAAAACACATCACTCCATTTGAGCTAATTCTAAGAAAAACACATTTGAAAGTTCACCTGAGTTTAACAAATGCTTTGGATACCTGTCAGTCAAACCTTGGTTTGACATCTGCTCCAATAATTCAGTTTACACTGCATAGTTTAACCACAAAGAGTTTCAGTAAGTACGCTCTTGCGCAATTATGCTAGCATTTCTTGACCACAGTCCCTTTTAAGTTCATAACCTTTTAACTCAGTTTGCCCTAACCACTATTACCAAATCTGCAAAACAGACACTTTAACGTGGAATCTGACCTTTTCTCCAGGCTCAGCACACATAAAATAAAATTACAAAATACAGATACAAAATATAAATCAGAATATAACAACTTAGGCTTGCAAAACAACGTATAATATTTCATTTCTTCTTTTCCATTTTGGTTCATGATGTATGATGGTCATCTGACATTTTAGAGAAAGTCAAAGTCACACATTCATCTTCCATTTAATACAGTCCGTTCTACAACAGATTACTTGTTACTGTTATTCAAAAGTAATTCCTTACCTTAGAGTATTACTGTCTGAGAACTGTAATGCGCTACATGAGTCCTGTATTACTTTTGAGTTACATACAAGCCACTGGTGGTGAAGGTGATCCCACCTTTTTTCCACCATTAACCAATTTCCACAGCCAAAGGAGTAACAGGTGAGACAGGCTGGACTTTTCCACAGCGTTATAGAATCAAAGGGATGGTAACTCAGTGCAGCGTATAGTGTGACTTATAACTTGCGCGTCGGAAATACCCTGAGCATAGCAGTGTTGCTAACCTCTCCAGAGTCGGCCCGTCTTTCACCGTTCCACAAATGTTAGCATGGATAGTGTCCTCCACCCGAAGTGACAATAGCCGGTGGATCTTGGCGTCTCCTCAGTTCCACATCTTTTTGGTCGTGTTGATATGTTTGTTTACTGTGCATGGCCCACGTTCATTTTAAATCCCCCTAGTGTGGGAGTCGCACACACAATAAGTCATCAAAATGTCACACCGTGGTTGTGGAACAACAGGTGTTCCTTTCACATAGCGTTCCGGTGCAACAGAATAACCCCCCTATGGACAGCTTCCCCTCCCCCCTGGACAAGTCCCCCCCTCCGCCATGGCATCATGCCATAGTGCACTATTGTTTTCTGAGAAGATTCAGGGAGTTCACGACTACTTGTCATCAGGATCATACCCTGGTGGACTAAAAACGCTTTTTGTTTAGTATTTCTTTAGGATGTACATTTCTTTATGTATGTAATATGCATTGTAATCAGTATAATATAATTTGGATATAATATCTACCTTCTTCAATCTGGGGGGGGGACGTATCCTAGGACAACTACCTCTAGAGCCATGACAGAGGTGGGACCAAATGATCCCACAATTTCGTTGTTCTGGAATAAAGGTGAAATATTCCCGTAACAGAAGTGCTGTGGAGAAGGGGCAATAGAATCTTGTCATAAATGGTGCATGCCCAAGAAATAGGAGAGCTTTGGGACACATAAATTTACACCCCGAAGTCCATGTGGACAGATAGCTCAGTAAGTAATGCTACGGTCTACAATGTTCGAATCTCAGCAGGAACGCTTGCATTTTTTAAAACATTTTACTCGTTCAAAATAGGGGGTGTGGCACCGAGGACGCCGGTAGATAAATCTGCAATTGATGTAGAATTCTAACTAGTCGTAGAAACATTAGCTTGCCTTGTCATTGCTGATCACAGGGATCATGCTAATGCTAACTAGCTTCTGTAAAGCAGGGTTAGGGTTAGTAATGAGCATACGTCCGTGTGGACAGCGGACTGTCTTAGGCTTTCTTTTTTTTCATTTGTGCAATTACCGTATTTTTTGGTCCATAAGGCGCACCGGATTATAAGGCGCATTAAGCGAAACAAAACATTCAGATAAATCAAACTTTATTCAACTCACAACAACCACAATCACAATAACTCTCAACATTGTACAGTTGTAACAGAAAAAAGAGAGGGGGAGCCATCACTAGCAAAATAAAAATACAAAACAATGCATTCACTTTTTCAGTTCATTCCTCTTCCACAAATCCACCAAATTCTTCATCTTCAGTGTCTGAGTTTAACAGATGGGCAATTTCGGCATCGAGCATGCCCGGATCCCTCTCGTCATTATCCGAGTCAGTCTCGTCGCTGTTACTTAGCTGTTCAGTGATATTCTACTGCGTGACTGATAGCCTTGAGTTTGAAATCTGCTTCGTAACCATGCCTCTTAACAGGTGCCATTTTGGGCTCCTTATACACACCCTAATATTATGTTAAAGCACAGTACTAGGTATTACTCTGCGAGGCTCCTGACTACCGTAATGCTCCGACAATCCATCAAGGGGTGCAGCTTCATTTCGTCGTACTAAAACATTTTGACAGATTTTTGAGCACTGTGTACCACATAAAATTGGTCAGTAAGCACAACCAGAATTAATACATAAGGCGCACCAGATTAAAAGGCGCACTGTTGACTTTTGAGAAAATTAAAGGATTTTAAGTGCGGCTTATAGTCCGAAAAATATGGTAAATTATGGGTGAAAAGTGTGTTGTAACGCAAGCACTATTGAACATGCACTGAGTAAAAGATTACTGAAAATCGCTTCGTAATGCCTCATATTACTGTGTTAAAGCAAAAAGTAATCTGTTACTGTAATGCATTACTATTGTAACTCATTACTCCCAACACTGCTCCTGAAAGCTACATCATTTTCCCTCGTTTGTTCTCAGAAGATCATTAGTGCTTGAAATCAGCTAAAAAGCCTCCATTTTTATTGACTCAGGGAAACATAAGCTCGTGCAATATTGTAAACTGATACTCACTGACAAATGTTGGATCATACTGTGTGGTTTTTACCAAATAACCAACTCTAATGCGTTTTTTTCTCAGCCTGAACAAATCTGAAGAAGCATGTTGTCGCTCTCCACTGTCTGAGATGCATATTAACACTCAGCAGGAGACAGATGCTCGATGTAAGCGAACGCCTTCTGCTCGTGTCTCTGAAACCCTCCACCAGTGCAGTTTTGATGTCCACATAATTAGAGCCAAGTTTTTCTCGAAAATCTGAAATTTAGATTTGTTGAATTAACTTGCGAGTGGACAGATGCCAAATACAGGTGGAGTGGTCATGGAGGTACATGAGGTTGTCAGGAGAGTCCCTTTTAGTTCCTCTTAGTGTTCATGTAATGCCTACATGCAGGGAACATTTTGGGATTTTTTTTTTTTTCTTTTATGTTTCTGTTTTCATTAAAGTCAGTTAGGGCTGGTTCAAACTGCAAAACCATTTGCTAACAAAACATCTACAACATCTGTATTATAAAAGCCAAGTGGCCTCTGTGTGTGTGTGTGTGTGTGTGTGTGTGTGTGTCAAGGGATTCACACAAAATCCAGAAAGAGCTGACTACTGCAGTTTGACGAACTAATGCTGCATTCCAGAGTGCTGGGAGATGGGAAGTTTCCGACATCCATCACTGTAAAATGCATTGGAATGCCTGTCCAAGCCGGAGGTCATTCCGTGCATTTACATGACAACTTTTATTTCTGGTTTCAACTGATTAAAGGTTAGATCCTTTTAAGATGCCCATGTAAACACTTTATTCCAGTTGAAAAAGAAAAGTTCGGATTAATTTAAACCCGATTTAAGTCACTGGTTTAATCCACTTTTGAATCCGGTCTAAATTATTCCTCGGACATGTAAACCCTTTATTCCGTTTGGACTATTCTGATGGCTCTGATTGGCTTTTCTGATGGGATCTACCAGCCTGGAAAACCCTGAAGGAAGAGTTCACCACTTGTTTTTAATTCATTCATTTGTCATGCACTAATGAGTTTGATAAGTGGGCAAACAGTTTGCACTGCAGTGCACCGATTGCCTTGTTCTCGCAGCCCTTCCGTTAGCTTAGCTTAGCCTAGCTTAGCATAATCGCTTCATTCCTATGGTCAGACTTAGCCAGGCTTTTATAGGTGATTCATAGTTTTTTATGAGTGATTTTGTGAAATTCAGTTCTCCCTAATCATTACTTTAGTCCGGTGGGGTCAGTAAGATCACAAAATTGAGGCTCAAATCATGGCCATGTGACTTACTGCACTAATAAAATCTTGGGAAAAAAAAACTAATGCAAAGCTAAAACGGTAAAGCAAAGCTAATTTAGCGCATGCATCCCTTCCAACAAAAAGATTTTCCAACTTCCGTCAACACAACAGTCCCAAGATTGTATGAGTGCAGTAAGTCGCAGATCTAAAGAAATAATTAGGGAGACTCAGATTTCACAAAATCACTTACAAAAGACAACAAATCACCTTTAAAAAACTGGCTACGTGTGACCATGGAAATGCAGTGACTAAGCTAAGCTAAGCTAACAGAAGGACTGCGAGAACCGAATAAGTGTTTGTCATGTAAACCTTTATACGGGTTTAACATTTCCATGTAAACAGAAGAGAGAGTAGTTTAGTTCCGGATTAATTTCTTCTGGAAAAATAAATCGGATTTAAAAAACATCATGTAACCGTACCCATTGTGATTATAATTGCCTTAACCCTTTGTCAGGCAAGTGACTATTTTTGGTAGTTTTCACATACATTACAAGACAGTAGTTGCTTTTCCACTGGACAACTTTACTGCTATTTACTAAATGTAAAAAAAACAAACAGAAGTTTATTTCTATTTATTATGCTTTTTTGTGGTCTTTGTGGACTTTGTGGGTTTGCTGTGCCCGGCACCACTTTTAATTTCTTCTGGAAAAATAAATTGGATTTAAAAAACATCATGTAACTGTACCCTGTGTTTCCACGTTCACTTCAGAGCCACTGAACGTCCAGACTGGTCCTATTATGGCCCTTGTCCTAAGTCCTTTGTCTCTCAGATCAGTAAAAACTTCCTTCCTTCATCTCATACAAAATGCCAGATTTTGACTTTAACGAGGATGTACCGACACATCACACCAAGCCTGGCTTCACTAGCGCTGCATTTGGAATTGATTCTAAGTCATTATTGATACCTTCCAAAGCCCTCAGAGGCCTTGCACAGAGTTATTTATTTGAACTTTTATTACCCTCTGTCCCTTTCCACTCCCTGACATCCTCAGATGGGTGGTTCCTGGTCGTTCCAAGGCCCAGACTGATTTACAAAGGTGACGGGTGACTTTCCGGAGAAGACGAGTGCTGTTAAGTATTTGTCATGTTTTAAAGGCTGAGTGTGTACGATTCATGGAGATCTAATTACAGAAATGGAAAATAATCTTCATAATTATGGTTTCATTAGTACATAATTACCTGAAATGAGTCGTTAATATCTACAGAGGGTGTAGGGCCCCTCCACACTGTCTGCCCCGTGCACAACCTGGGATTTCTTCTACTGGTTTTTTTTTTTTTTTTTTTTTTTCATGGCTGGTGACATCCAGCTTTAACCCTTTCACGCATGAATTATGAGAACCTTAATCAAGATTTATTTCCTGGGTGTTTTTATTCCTCTTTAGGCATGAAAAAAACAATGCGACTGAAAATTTTCTTATGAACCTGTTTTTCATGGAGTTCCAAAAATGTCCGCTTGACACCATGCGTTTAATTTTTGAAGCAAAAAAAACCCATGGATTTACTGATATATCATGTGAAAACTATGAAGTAAAAACATTTTTAATGCTGCTAACCTACTGTTTTCTCACATTTTAACAAACTCAAATACTAGTCATTAGTCACTTCATGGAAATAATATGCAAAAAAAAAACCTCAACTTTTTTGTTAAAAAAAACAAAACAAAAACAGTTAATTGCAGTTTAGTAACAATATCAAGCAATTGTTTTTTGTTTGTTTGTTTGTTTTGTTTTTTTTTAGTTTATTTTGAATATACAACAAGACAAAGTCATCTTACTTAGTCTTTAGGCAAGGCAAGGCTAGTTTATTTGTATAGCACATTTCAGCAACAAGGCAATTCAAGGTGCTTCACACAGGACATTTAAATACAACAGGGAAAAAGAAACACATTTAAAACATAAAAGAAATATGTAAAAGGTGATTCAAAACAGCAAGTAAGAAAACAACACATAAAATCCAAAAATATAATAACACACATAATAAAGTGAGAGTTGCAGTACAAAGTTTCGTAAGAGAATATAAAATTTAAAAAGTAAAAAGTCAAAGGCAGCAGTGAACAGGTGAGTCTTTAACCTTGACTTAAAGAACTCAGACTCTCAGCAGACCTGATATTTTCTGGTAGTTTGTTCCAGATATATGGAGCATAGAAACTGAACGCTGATTCTCCATGTTTAGTTCTGACTTTTGGAACACAGAGCAGACCTGCATCAGACCACCTGAGTGGTCTGGATGGTTCGTACTGCACGAGAAGGTCTACAGGTAGTAAGGTAAACAGGTAGTAAGAGGTCATGGAAGAAAACAAAAAAACAAAAACAAAACTTATACATATACATGACTTCATTTGCACATTCGAAAAGGAGTGGGAGGAAGTATAATTTATTTAATCCCCACCCCTTCAACACTGTTACTGCAGACCCGGTTTATCTAGAACAGTAAAGTTACACTAATGGTATGAATTACAGCGGATGGGATGATGCATAAGTGTCCACTGTGTCAGCTGATATAGAACTAAAACAACAACATCCATAAATATACAAGAGAAGAGCTTTAAATAGCTGTCCACTGTAGTGACTGGTATGCATGAAAGGGTTAAGGTCCATGTTATAGTGCAGGGGGATCAAACTCATTTTAGTTCAGGGGCCACATTCAGCCTAACATGATCTAAAGTGGGCTGGACCAGTAAAATAATATAAATAATAGGATAAGAACTTATAAATAATGTCAACTCCAAAGTTTTTCTCTATGTTTTTGAGTGAAAAAAGTCAAATTCCATAATGAAAATGTTTACATCTACGAACTGTACTTGAACATAACATGAACAAATATGAACAACCTGAAAATTCTGAAGAAAAATAAGTGTAATTTTAACAATATTACACCTTAGTTTATCATTTATACATGTGAATCACAACTTTCAGATCACAGTGGATCTACAAATACACAAAATATTTAGTAACAGGCAGAATATTGGTAAAATTCCACATACTGTATGTTTCTTAAGAAATTTCATATTGTTCATATTTGTTTAGGTTATTCACATTTTTTGTAAAAGGATAGTCTGTAAATATAAACATTTTTGTGTAATTTTACTTTTTTTACACTAAAAAAAAACATCAAAAATGTGCGTTTTTCATCATTTATAGGTTGTTATGATAGTATTTTACTACTCTGACCCACTTCAGATTGAATTGACCTAAAATGATTTTCACATCTTTGATTGTTAATATCGTCATTATAATTTTTGCATTTCACAAATTCATCCGAGGGGCCGGATTTGACCCTTTGGCAGGCCGGTTTTGGCCCCCGGGCCGCATGTTTGACACCTGTGTTATAGTGTGAATACAGATACAGATCGACTATAGTTATCCCCATAAGGATGTTCATTCCATCAGCTCTAGATGATAATACAAAGCCAAAAAAAAAAAAAAAAATTAAACAAGTTATGCAGTCTATCAGTCATCAGATTAAGGTATTAGTATCTGATCGCAACAGGGATTGAGGATCTTCTGTAACGTTCAGTCCTGCATCTTAATGAGGTGGGTCGTCCACTGCATCGGCTTCTGCGGTTTATTAGAATGAGCATACAACAGCACAATAAGAGTCCCCTTTGGAAAAATAGCCCATCTTGCTATTTGGATACACACCAACATATTTATGTGTCAGCACCACCTCATTGTCCAGCCCACATATGTTGACTGGCTGACGAAGGGTTTTAAACGTTTGCAAATCCACCTTGGTTTGTTTGGTCCTGGAGGTGTTCAGTAGGCGGTGGTTTTGGTGATTCCACTCTCAAAAACGTTTGGTCAGATCCCTCTCTTCCACTTCCTGTCGATACAAATCCCAACAGCAGTGCCATCAGAGTATTTCTGGAGTTATACTTAACCCGTAAAGACCCAGTGCTACTTTGTGGCAGTTCCCAAATCTCTATATTTAACTTTTCTTAAGTGATTTATCGCCATTTATTATAACATTATCCATTTGTATTTTGGGTTTTTTCAGTGAATTTCAGATATTTGGTAATATTTAATTCAATGATCTTATAGATGTTCATAAAAGCTCCGATTAAAGTTGAGGTTTATTCTATCAAAAACGGAGAAATCTGAAGAGAAAGTGACTTTTTCTGCAAAATACATCATTAACTGAACATAAAAACAAATGTCTCCATCCGCTGTCATTTATTAAAATCCATGGGTTTTACTGGTGAATCAGTGTTATAGAAGATGACGGTGTTTCCACGTTCACTTCGGAGCCTCTGAATGTCCAAATGAGTCATATCTGATGACCATGAAAAGATGACAAACTGTATTTTGCACCAATTATTTACATGTATTGATAAGATTACTAATTCAGAATTTATGAAACGTTTTAGATTTGGTTGTCGGTGGCTGTTTGGGTCTTTATGGATTAAAATCCACCGTACAGACTGTGAACAGGAAGGGAGCCAAAACAGTGCCCTGTGGCACCCCAGTGCTGCTCTTTACTGCCTCTCAGATACAGGTCTGATGCATTGTGACCTTGTTGTCAAGTAGTCTGCCAGGTAGCCAGGAAAAAAAGAAGGATTCTCTTGGAGCTTGTATTCAAGTATGGAGGGGGGGTTGATTCTGTTGGGCTTTCATGCATATCTATCTATCTATCTATCTATCTATCTATCTATCTATCTATCTATCTATCTATCTATCTATCTATCTATCTATGTATTTGCCACTAAAGAAGAGTGTGATGTGGGATGTATAGAGGTGTGTGATCTATAACCTCAACACTAAATGGCACTAGATATCACAAAAATTATACATTTTATAATTAGTTGCATCACTTACTGTAACTGAAACCATATTAATTAATCAGAAATCGTGTTGTATGTCACATCAGTTGTTATTGCATTCGGTGTGCTATACGTATGTATTTTCATCCTTTCGCATGTTATTCAACGTCGTTTGATGGCGTGTCAATATACGCCAAGATCTCCGGTTTACATATCAGTAATCACCCTAACCCAACCCTACCTGCTAATTGCGCTAACCTTAACCGCTAATCACGTGGTATTTGACGTGGCGTGAACATACACGTGGAAAGCTTATAATGCGTACAGATAACACGCCACTTTTAACTGATATCACGTTGACTTTCCTTGGTCTCAGGAGCTTACGTATCTTCTTAATAAAACCATATTTAAGAAAAAAAAATCTAAATGCATTTCAATTTTAGCCTAATTTTGAGCAATAAAATCAGTCTGAAAAAAAAATCTAGGTACTTTTTTTCATAATACATGCCTGAAAAGGTTAACCACTAAGTCATTTTGTTGTTTGTTTTTATCCTTCTTTATAACTCCTGCTGTTTCGGTTTCATCCCAGTGCTTCTCTTTTAACAGTCCGCTAGCAGCTACAGCTTTATGGTCACAGTTTTTGTTCATTTTCAGGTCAAATGACAACAATACTCAGGCTATTTAATTTCTATTTAATTTCTTTCTATTTAATATCATTCTTTGGAGCGCTCATGGCCTGAAGAGCTGCTCATGCTTCAAATCTTCTGGGAAACAGTTTACTGTGAGCTCCATTTCCAGTTGTCCTTCCTGTTTTCTGTGTTCCTGAAGCGCTTTGAGACGTGCATGTGATCGGTGTTGGCATAAATGAATGTCGATGTTCTCGCCTTTCAGTAAAGCCGTGTTGAAATGTTTCCCTCAGACTCAAAGGCGCATTGGTTTCATTCATAAATACCGTGTGGAGAAACATCCGATGGGAGACGGGCAGAAGTCAAGAAAAGTAACAGATGGTGAAAAAGCACAAGTGCTAAGTACAGGGAGTGAATATGTACGGCTGAATCTATCCATCTGCATTACTCATTCTCGCTACTTTTATTGATTTAATCACATCCTCACCAACACTGGACTTCCGTGTGTGTGTGTGTGTGTGTGTGTGTGTGTGTGTGTGTGTGTGTGGAGGAAAAGCTTTTGCATGTGTGGAGTGAGTGAACAGGGATTTCATTAAGTGTAAAAGGCTGACTTTATAGTGATCAATGACGCTGCTCATCGGTCACCTGGAGTGGCCTAACTGACCGCAGCATTGAGATGGATGAAGGGACTAGAATGGGGAAAGAAGGGAGTGGCTGAGATGGAGTGGAAATAGAGAGGAAGAAGGCGTTTGTGCTGATGAAAGTATGGGTAAGTACAGAGAAAACGAAAGAAAGAGATAAATGAGGAGCAATGGATCACGCTGACTACCACCAATCCCCACCGTTACAGAGGAGATGGGTTTATGTACTCCAGGGAATGACAAAAAAATACTGTTGGTGTACGTACCATACAGGATCAATGGTCATTTCAGCTGCGTTGAGTTCAAATAATCAGATACGAGGCTGAATACTAGTGATGTCTGGTACTGCGTATTTTGGTATCGAACCCCATACCAAGTCAATACAGGGCCAGTATCGCCGATATCGATACTTATACCGATACATTTCAATAATTAACCTTTTCAGGCATTGTTGTTATCGCATTTGGTGTGCTATATGTACGTATTTTCATCCTTTCGTATGTTATTCAACGTTGTTTGATGGCGTTTATGTTGAGCCGCATTATGTAATAAAAGTTCAAAATGTAATAAGAATGTCACGTCATTTTATAATAAAAACGCATCATGTAATAAACTGATGCATTTTGTAATAAACTACCTCAGTGCATTATGTAGTACATTTTTTCGCATTATGTAGTAAGTTATTACAATTTGAGAAATTTATTACAAAATGCTCTTGACACGTTTTTATTTTCAGGAAAATGTAATGTGCTAAATTAATCTTTAAACTGTGTGGTTAAAGTTCTGATTATATTACATGTAGCTCCTGTGACTAATTTCTTCTAAATTGCTCTGAAATTACATTAATTTGGATTGTTATTACATAATGAACCGTGTTATTACATTTTTTTTAAAAATAAAAATGTGTCAAGTGCATTTTGTAATAAATTTCTCAAATTGTAATAACTTACTACATAATGTGAAAAAATTTACTATATAATGCGTTGACGTAGTTTATTGCAAAAATGCGTCAGTTTATTACATAATGCGGTTTTATTACAAGATGACGTGACATTCTTATTACATTTGGAACTTTTATTACATAATGGGAATTTATTACATAATCATAATCATTATCTGTTGTCAATTGTTGTTTGTTATGTTCTGTATGACAAAATGATAAATCCTACTATAATGGATGTTCTGTGTTCGACGCGTGTCCCGATGTTGCAACACGGGAGAGCGTACGGGTGCAATGCCGCTGTTGCACCACGGGAGGGCGCTATCGTACAATGGCACCACGGGTACAATGCCGCTAGTGACTAATAAAAACTAAGTGTAAAAAGAAAAAAAAGCATGTGAAGTTTGCAGAAACACACAACAGTATTTCCCGGTGACTAGGGATGGGAATCGTTAAGAATTTATCAATTCCGATTCCATTATCGATATTGCTTATCGATCCGATTCCTTATCGATTCTCTTATCGGTTCTCATTGGGTGAGGGAATAAAAGAGTACAAACGGGTGTGTTTGCATTAACTGTGTTTTATATTTCCGTCTCTGCCCAAAAAATATAACATGTACAGTATGTACAAATAATAATTACAGATGACACCGGGCTGGTTCGCGGGGGGTTGGGGGGGTGCAGTGAAAGTGAAACTAAGGACGCTTTATTGATTCCTCTATTGCCGTATTTCTACTTCATGGAACCGGTTCAATTCGGCTCGGCTTGTCTCCCTTTGTTGCGTACCTCATTTCCTTTCCCTTCTTACCTTCGGAAACTTGTATTTGAGGAGTTACGACGTTTGTTGTCCACACCGGAACCGGCCCGGCGTTCACTCTGCCGCTACATTCACAAGCGCCGCTAAGTAGAATACCAAATACGTGACATTCCTGTAAATGATTCACATGCTGTGGACAAATGTTTGAGGATATTGGAGGGATTCCACCCTTTTGAAGACATGGAAGCTTTGCCAGTGTTCCAAGTAAGTGGACCTGGTGTCGTCTGTTTAGACCGTTTCTGCCTTGGCTACGTTCTGACCAAGACAATGCAGCGTACGTGTGACGTCATCGCGCATGCACAACGAAGGCGGAATCGATAAGCAGAATCGTTAAGCAGGCAGGCAAACGATTCCAAGGAATCGAGCTACTGGGATCCGGTTCTCAAAAAGAAGCGGTTCTCGAGTCCCATCCCTACCGGTGACTGAATTAGTTTTCAGAAATTCCATGTAAAAACAACTCCAATAGGATCAAACCCAGGATAAGACACACACTGGAATACAAATGTGAATGGAAACACACACACAGTGACTTTGATTCATTTCAATATTCTATGGAAATCATCTTGGAAAGACTTGCAAATTATTAGAGACAGGCAATTCATCATAGTGAACATTTCATGGGCTTTTATTTTTGTCTCATTCCTAACTTTCTGATAGCGCGCAATATCCAAACGTGACCCTGGGTAATTGCGTAGCATGAAAAGTGTCAGTGTGTGTATGTGTGCGAGAAAGTTTTCATGTGGAAAGTATCTTTTTTATCTGCCCCTGCAGCACGGGTAAAGAGCAGCCTCAGCGGGAACAGATTTTAGATGATGTGAAAACAGCAGAGGGTAAGCAGGTGGGTCATCCAGAGAAAATTGTCACCCCCATCAGTTCCAGTGCCACTGTCACAATCCGAGCTCCTGACGACACAGGAAGGCCAATTAACCTCCCTCATTACCACTGCTATAGGCCTTCCGCTCCAAAGGACGGAGTGAGATGGTGGTGGTGGTGGTGGTGGTGGTTGTGGTGGTGGGGGAGGGGGACAGGATGGGGGTGTGGCTGTGGAGTGTGAGGTGGTGATGGGTGGCAGTGCAGCAGAGGGAAGGAATAAATCAGGGGAATGAAAAAAAAAAAAAAATAAGAAAACGCAATTTGTCACACCATTGTCAGCTTCCGCTCCCCTCTCTGCCGTCGCATGGATCGGCGAGGCGAGGCTTGTGTTGTGGGCCCAGCTGCTGCATCTATTTAAATGAGACTCACAGCTTCATGAAGTGAGACCGCGTATCCTTTCAATATGCAGCTCTGCGACCGCTGTGCATGTCTGGGTAGAGAGGAAGAGCGCAGTTACGAGTTGATCTGAGGGGGAAGAAGGGGAAAAAGATGAAGAATACTGTAACCCCGCAGATTCCCCAACAGCAGATTGAAAGTGTGGAGGAGGTCTATAGCTTTAATGGGCCCACTGGAAATGCACGCAGCGACTGTAAAACACAAACGGTGCTGACAGGAAAAGCCATTGACTCATTACTCAGTATGTCTGGAAGAAAAGAAAAGTCAAAGAAAGTCTTAGTGCGTGTGTTATATATTTCATCAGATAGAGGAATCTTTTTGAAGACAGAAGCAGACATTCATTAGAAAGCACTATTGGGAGGTTTAGAGGTTTTTTGATGGAGTATAAATGGCACACCTGTGGGCTTTGAGTGAAAAATAAATTAGCTGCGTGACTTTATTAATAAACTTCAAATAGCCTATTAAAAATATGATCAAGACGGAAAAAGTTTAGAGGTTTTTTAAAACTTCGGAACTACTTTGACATCCAGGAAATTTAATTTATTCATTTCCTGTTTTCTGCGATGACAGGATTTTTTTTTTTTACCCATACAGACCCAGTACTACTTATGTGGCAGTTCCCAAATGTTATTTTTCTAAATATTTGACCTATTTTAAGTGTTTTATCACCATTTATTTTAATTTTAGTACCTCTGCCAAGGACGTTATATTTTTGCCAGCATTGGTTTGTTTGTCTGTTTGTCTGTCTGTCCGTGTGCAAGATAACTAAAAAAGTTATGGACGGATTTGGATGAAATTTTCAGGAAATGTTGATACTGGCACAAGGAACAAATGATGAAATTTTGGTGGTGGTGGGGGGTGGAGGGGGGTGGGGGTTGGAGGTTTTTTGATGGAGTATAAATGGCACACCTGTGGGCTTTGAGTGAAAAATAAATTAGCTGCGTGACTTCATTAATAAACTTCAAATAGCCTATTAAAAATATGATCAAGATGGAAAAAGTTTAGTGGCTTTTTAGAACTTCGGAACTACTTTGACATCCAGGAAATTTAATTTATTCATTTCCTGTTTTTCTGCAATGACAGGATTTTTTTTTTTTTACCCATACAGACCCAGTACTACTTATGTGGCAGTTCCCAAATGTTATTTTTCTCAATATTTAACCTATTTTAAGTGTTTTATCACTATTTATTGTAATATTATTTTTTTTCTATTTTGAGTTTTTTCAGTGTAGATCATGCATTTTCCTACATTTAAAGGTGTGGGAGACTTCCGTGACCAATTTTTCATCAAATCTGTCAAACCTCAGTCATATCCTCAGTATCATGAATCTGTAAGTCTTTCTGTGATTACTCACCTGAATCTCTTGCATTACGGTGAACAATTTCTTAGTGCCATCCACCATAAACAAAACATGTGTTTACATTCAGAGCTGGGAGGTAACTCTTCAGGTAAATCTTCAGAATTTTGTCGCAACGTGCATTGTGGGAGCCACCTGACAGTGGTAGCTGCTAAAGACGCGATGCAGAAATGGCAGGAGCTCCCTTCCCTCTGTGCATATTCCTTCAGCCGCGTCTGCATTTCAGCCATTTCCGCGTCGTGTTTGTATCATCCATATAACACCATACGGTCGCGCTGCCACTGCCTGCGCGAACCTCCCTTTCCCACAATGCACATCGCGACAAAATTCCGAAGATACCCGAGTTACCTCCCAGCTCTGAATGTAAACGCATGTTTTGTTTCTGGTGGATGGCACTAAGAAATTGTTCACCATAATGCAAGGGATTCAGGTGAGTAATCACAGACAGACTTACAGATTCATGATACTGAGGATATGACTGAGGTTTGACAGATTTGATGAAAAATTGGTCACAAAAGTTTCCAGCACCTTTAATTCACTGATCATGTAGATGTTTATAAAAGGTTATTATATCCACCTGAGCCAGGAAAGTGAAAGTTTTAGCTTGTTGTTTATTTATTTATTACCTCTGCCAAGTGAAACAGCAGAGGTTATGTTTTCATCAGGGTTTGTCTGTCTGTCTGTCTGTTACCAAGATAACTCTAAAAGTTATGGATGAATTTTCATGATTGTTTTCAGGAAATGTTGATACTGGAACAAGGAACAAATAATGAAATTTTGGTGGTAATGGGGGAGGCTGATCTGTCTTGGCAGAGATTTCAGAGTGCTTTTCTAGTTTTTTAATGGATTGTCCTTTGTTATGGACAGCATTCTTTAAGTCAAACTGTCAATCTTTTGTCCCCTACAGAGCAAGGTTATAATAGTTTTGGATTTTTCATTATAGTTTAGTTTTATTTAGTTTTGACTTTTTTTTTCTCTAATTCATTTAGTTTTAATTCATTTTTAGAGCAGGTTTGCTAGTTTTTCTTAGTTTTCATTTTTTTGTAAATGCTTAGTTTTAGTTTAGTTTTACTGTTAATTTTAGTTTAGTCATAGCTTTTATCGTCCTCGCCGTCGTATTCAAATAAATCCCAGACAGGACTCTGCTGCTTTCTCCCAACTTTAGTCTCCATGTTTCCAGGTAGAGTGGAGACCAGAAGACGACTCTAAATGACAAGTGACGGACCATGAAGTGTCGTACTGTGCTGCTAGCTAAAACTGCTAGAGCGAAATAAATCGATTTCGTATCAATCCGACATTGAGAAAGACGAAAACGTAGGGAATTTTATCCATAATCTTTATATGTTTTAGTTAGTTTTATAAGCACACAGTACAGTTTCAGTTAGTTATCGTTTTTTTTTTTTCTTTTAATTATAGTTTTTATTTATTTCAGTTGATGAAAATGTGTTTTCAATTCTAATTTTTGTCATTTCGTTAGTTTTCGTTAACGATAATAACCTTGCTACAGAGGATAAAAATGCATTGCTGGGTCTCAGGAGGATATCAGAAACAGAGAAAAACTGAAGAAAAAGTGACTTTTTCAGTAAAATATATCATCATTAACTGAACATAAAACAAAAACACTGTGAAAGGCTAAGTACAAAGGCTGAACCCAAAAGCAAGACCACAAGTAAATTAGGTTTAGTGTTTTTATTAAACACTTCACAGAGAACAAGGTACAACACAGAGATAATATAATTTCTGTGGAGCCTCTGGTTCCGGGGATAAACGTCTGGGCTGCGGGTGGATACGGCAGACGACCAGCTTGGCCGAGCCGGGAAAACCCCAACGGAATCCCCACTAGGGACAGACAGAGGGTGGTCAAAAAACAAGCCAGGTCATACACGGAAAGACAGTTTAACAAGCAACGGTACATGGGGGACAGACTGACTCACGGTTGTAATACAGGCGAGGGTCGAAGCACAGGTGATCGTTGGAGGCTGAGGTATTAAAAGGAGCAGGCAGAGACAAAGTCGGGTAAACGAACCAGGTCGGGAACAGGCAGGCAGGATAGGAACAGGCTGAATCGATGGTCGAGGGACGAAAACAGGTCAAACACGGCAGACAAACGAACAGGATCCAAGAAACGCTGGTTAGTGAACACAAACAAGTTGTAGAGCACAAACTGGCAAAGGAACAGGGGAAGACACAGGGTTTTAAATACACAAGAGGGCGGGAAGACAATGAGACACAGGTGGAGATAATCAGGGAGGAGCAAGGTAATCAGGTGAAAGGTGAACACAAAAGGAAGTAAAGACAACAGACAAGACACATGAGGGAAACTTAACAAAATAAAACAGGAAATGACAAACAAAACAGAAAAGACAGACAAAGTCCAGAAGCCGACATGACAGTACCCCCCCCTCTAGGGGACGGCACCGGACGGCCCAGGAACCTCCGGGTGGCGCTGATGGAACTCCCGAATCAGGTCCGGGTCCAAAATGTAGGAGGCGGGCACCCAGGAACGCTCTTCAGGGCCGTATCCCTCCCAGTCCACCAAGTACTGGAACCCTCTCCCTCGACGACGGGCTGCAATGAGCCGGCGCACCGTGTAGGCTGGGTCCCCATCGATGATCCGGGGCGGTGGAGGTGGCTGGGTGGGGGGGACTAACGGACTCTCCTTTGCGGGCTTGACTTGACTGACGTGAAACGACGGGTGAATTCTCATTGTCCTGGGTAATTTGAGGCGTACAGAGACAGGATTAATAACCTTTGATATAGGGAAAGGACCCACGAACCTGGGTGCCAGTTTTCGGCTCTCCACCCTCAAAGGAAGATGCCGGGTCGACAGCCACACACGCTGGTCACGCTGGTAGACCGGAGCTGGAGTCCTGTGCCGGTCCGCCGCAGTCTTGTAGATGCCAGACGCCTTAAGCAGAGCCTGTCTGGCACGAATCCAGGTCCTTTTACATCTCCTTATCAGAGCCAGGGCTGACGGAACGCTGACTTCCCTTTCCAGGGCCGGGAACAGAGGAGGTTGATATCCAAAAACTACATGAAATGGAGACAGACCAGAGGAAGCACAGGGTAACGAGTTGTGGGCGTATTCCACCCAGATCAGCTGGCGGCTCCAGGATGCAGGGTTGTGGGAGGCCAAAACTCTAAGACCGGCCCCCAACACCTGATTGAGCCGCTCAGTCTGACCGTTAGACTGGGGGTGGTAGCCCGAGGACAAACTGACAGATGCCCCGATGAGGGAGCAAAAAGCACGCCAAAAACGTGCGACAAACTGAGGGCCCCTATCAGAAACAATGTCCTTAGGGAACCCATGCAGACGACAGACATGAAACAGAACCACCTCTGCAGTCTCCTTAGCAGAGGGGAGCTTGGGTAACGGGACAAAATGGACCATCTTAGAAAATCGATCCACAATAGTTAGAACAGTGGTATTACCTTCAGACGGGGGTAATCCTGTCACAAAATCCAATGACACATCAGACCAGGGTCTACTAGGGACGGAAAGCGGATGCAACTGACCAACCGGGGGTTTGTTGGAGGTCTTGCATGCTGCACAGACGGGACAGGACGCGACGTACTCCGCCACCAGCTTTTCCATGGCTGGCCACCAGAAGCGCTGTTTGATGACGAACATGGTTCGCTGGACTCCCGGGTGACAGGACAGCTTAGAGGTATGGGCCCAGTGAATCACCTGTGGACGGAGGTTAGGGGGAACAAACAGACGGTCTGGCGGGACGCCAGCCGGGATGTCACAAGCCTTTAAGGCCTCAGAAACAGACTTTTCAATCTCCCAACGCACCGCCCCCACCACACAGGACTCAGGCAAAATAGCTTCGGGCTCAACACTGGCTGTATCAGGTGCAAACAGTCTGGACAAGGCATCGGGCTTCACATTCTTGGAGCCCGGCCGATAGGAGAGTGAGAAATTGAAACGTGTAAAGAATAATGCCCACCTGGCCTGACGAGAGTTGAGTCTTTTGGCGGTCCGCAGGTACTCTAAGTTCTTGTGGTCAGTCCATATTAGGAACGGCACCTCCGTTCCCTCCAGCCAATGTCGCCATTCCTCCAGCGCGACCTTTATGGCTAACAGCTCCCTGTTGCCGATGTCATAATTACATTCTGCTTTAGTCAATCTTCTGGAAAGGAAGGCACAAGGGTGGAGCCTGTTGTCCTTAGGCGACCGTTGCGAGATGACCGCACCGACCCCCAGGTCAGAAGCATCCACTTCCACGACGAACTGGAGAGCTGGATCCGGGACTGACAGAACGGGGGCCGAAGTGAAGACGTCCTTCAGCCTTCTAAAGGCTTTTTCAGCTTCGGGACCCCATCTAAACACAGACTTAGGAGAGGTTAGAGCATGCAGGGGGGCAGCCACACTACTGAACCCCCTAATGAACTTTCTGTAAAAGTTGGCGAATCCAAGGAACCTCTGGACGTCCTTTCGACAACTAGGGGTAGGCCAATCCCTAACTGCACTAACCTTCTCCGGGTCCATCTGCACACGTCCCTCTGCAATGATGAACCCCAGAAAAGACACAGATGGCCGGTGGAATTCACACTTCTCTGCTTTTACAAATAACTGATTCTGAAGGAGTCTCTGGAGCACTTGGCGGACATGATGGACGTGTGACTCGACATCCGGGGAAAAAATCAGGATGTCGTCTAAATAGACAAATACAAAAACATTGAGCATGTCACGCAGTACATCGTTTACCAGGGCTTGGAAAACAGCGGGGGCGTTGGTGAGACCAAATGGCATGACCAAGTACTCATAATGCCCACTGGGAGTGTTAAATGCCGTTTTCCACTCGTCACCTTCTCTGATTCTGACCAGATGGTAGGCATTACGGAGGTCTAATTTAGTAAAAACCTTCGCACCATGTAATAGCTCAAAAGCAGATGACATGAGTGGTAATGGGTACCTATTACGGACAGTGATATCATTTAAGCCACGGTAGTCAATACAGGGGCGGAGACTCTTGTCTTTCTTGTCTACAAAGAAAAAACCAGCACCGGCTGGAGACGATGAGGGCCGAATTAAACCAGCTGCTAATGATTCGTCGATGTATTTTTTCATGGCGACTGTCTCCGGGCCCGACAGGGAATACAACCTTCCCTTAGGGGGGCTGGTACCAGGGCGCAGGTCTATGGCGCAGTCATACGGTCTGTGAGGAGGCAAAGCAGTGGCACGGGCCTTATTGAAAACTTCTTTCAGGTCATGATAACATTCTGGTACCTTATTAAGGGCAGGAAAATCAGTCTCTGGCTCCCTCAGGGCCTCCACAGAAGCCACAACAGGCTGGACTGGAGCGGATGGGAGACCCTGGGACCGGTCCTTTACCCCATGGTCCACACAAGCCTCTCCCCAAGACAAGACCTCTCCTGTCTTCCAATCTACCCGGGGGTTATGAAGTAAGAGCCACGGGTGACCTAATATGAGGGGTTGAGTATCAGAGTGGAAGATATGAAAGCTAAGCTTCTCTGAATGACCATCCTGGAACTGAAGAGTAACAGGCTGAGTGCGCAGCACCACACGACAGATGATGTGATCGTCCAAAGCCCGTGCCTCCAGGGGGTGCTGCACCGGTACCAGTTCCAGGTTTAGCTGCTTAGCCAGTCTCTCATCCATGAGGTTAGCGTCTGAGCCGGAGTCTATCAGGGCGGAGTGCTGTAGCGAGACAGAATTAGAAGACAAACAAACCATAGGCTGCACCCGAGATGTGTTGAGCATACACACAGTATGGCTCAAGAGAGCGCCCTCACCTGCCGGAGTTTTGGGCTTCAGCGGACAGCTGGCGACCCGATGTCCATCTTGTCCACAGTAAAGACACAGTCCGGTTGTCAGACGGCGGCGATGCTCCTCTGCGGAGAGACGTGTGCGGCCCAACTGCATCGGCTCCTGCCTCGAGGCTTGGCCAGGTTCCGGTACGGGTAACGGAGGATCTACAACCTTCTTGTCACGATCAGCTGGTCGAAACCCAGACGGTTCAGTCTGCCAGATGCCCCATTGGTCCGTGACCAGGATGGCAGCTGAGATGACGTCATCCAGAGTGCGTAGTTCCCGACGGAGCGCCATCTCACGCCCAATGGTGCGGTTCAGTCCTGACTGAAAAGCAGTGATTAATCCTGCCTCATTCCAACCCGACTCAGCTGCCAAAGAGCGAAACTCACTCACATATTGTCTGATTGATCGGTCTCCCTGCCTCAGCCTCATAAGTCTCATCGCAGCCTGCTGGCCACGAATAGGATGATCATATATTCTTTTAAGTTCGGCCAACAGGCAAGATGCAGACTGAGCTAGGGGGGAATTCTGCTCCACGAGGGAATTGAAAAAACTTAATGGAGGTCCTTCCAACAAACTTGCTACATAAGCAATCTTAGCTGACTCACAAGAAAAGCGTCTGGGTTGAGAATCAAAAATTAAGCGAATCTGGGTACAAAAACTTCGACATGTGTCCGGGTTACCAGAGTACTTTGAGGGAGGAGGGATGTTAGGTTCCTCCGTGGCCCTCACAGATGGATCTGAGGGTTCAGGTTCGCTCGGGGGACTCTGGGCGGACGCCTGATTACCGGTGAGCTGGGAAATCTGGGAGGACAGCTGAGACATCTGGTCCATAAGGGACTGCAAGAGCTGCTCATGTCCCCCCATGCGTTGCCCCTGTAGGCGGATAGCTTCCCGGACCTGGTCTAGGTCTGCTGGGTTCATACTGTTGGCCAGTTTGTACTGTGAAAGGCTAAGTACAAAGGCTGAACCCAAAAGCAAGACCACAAGTAAATAAGGTTTAGTGTTTTTATTAAACACTTTCACAGAGAACAAGGTACAACACAGAGATAATATAATTTCTGTGGAGCCTCTGGTTCCGGGGATAAACGTCTGGGCTGCGGGTGGATACGGCAGACGACCAGCTTGGCCGAGCCGGGAAAACCCCAACGGAATCCCCACTAGGGACAGACAGAGGGTGGTCAAAAAACAAGCCAGGTCATACACGGAAAGACAGTTTAACAAGCAACGGTACATGGGGGACAGGCTGACTCACGGTTGTAATACAGGCGAGGGTCGAAGCACAGGTGATCGTTGGAGGCTGAGGTATTAAAAGGAGCAGGCAGAGACCAAGTCGGGTAAACGAACCAGGTCGGGAACAGGCAGGCAGGATAGGAACAGGCTGAATCGATGGTCGAGGGACGAAAACAGGTCAAACACGGCAGACAAACGAACAGGATCCAAGAAACGCTGGTTAGTGAACACAAACAAGTTGTAGAGCACAAACTGGCAAAGGAACAGGGGAAGACACAGGGTTTAAATACACAAGAGGGCGGGAAGACAATGAGACACAGGTGGAGATAATCAGGGAGGAGCAAGGTAATCAGGTGAAAGGTGAACACAAAAGGAAGTAAAGACAACAGACAAGACACATGAGGGAAACTTAACAAAATAAAACAGGAAATGACAAACAAAACAGAAAAGACAGACAAAGTCCAGAAGCCGACATGACAAACACATCTGAAAAAAATGTTGCATCATGATGTTTCTAATATAGGCAATTATTTAGGTAAAAAAAAAAAAAAACAGAACTTGTACTTTCCTGGGTCTCAGGAGGCTATACTTTGCCGTCAGCACTAAGCAGATTCATCCACATAAAACACCACATCTGGATTATAGAGGGGTTCACTACAAAGATCTAGTCCAGGGGATACTGCTTAAACTGTGTCCAGAATACTTGAAATATCTTGTTTGTGGTATAGTAGAGCTGGAAACATTTTTGGTCTGTATTCCCATGGTAATATCGCTGTCGCCTGCACATCCATGATGGGACTGTCCTTTTCCAGCACATCCCAGAGGTGCTCTATGTGACTGAGACCTGGAGTCTGTGGAGGCCTTTTGGAACTGACTGTCATTTTCAAGAAAACAGTTTGAGATGATGAGGGCTTTGTGACATGGTGTTATCCTGCTGGAAGAAGCCATCAGAACACGGGCTCGCTGTGGTCATAAAGGGAGGGACGTGGACGGTAACAACACTCAGGTAGGCTTTTAGGATCATGCCCAGTTGATACTAAGGGAAAAGAAAATATCTCCCACACCATAATAGTACCAGGACCAGCCTGAACTACTGAACCACACAGGACATCACTCCTGCCTCTGGACCATCAGGTTGTTTAATTCCTCATTATAACGACATAATTTTTGGTGACACAACAATATTTTTGCACACTTATTTATGTAGATTTCTATAATTATCATATTGATGATATATTGTCTAGTACATATTCTACAGGGTGACACAAAAAAACGGGAACTTTTTAACAATCCAATAAAACCAAGAGTGATGGAAGAAAAATATTTTATTCATAGTAATTGAAACCTTAAAACATGCCATTTAAGAAACAATGATGGAATTTTCATTTTTTTGAAAATTACTTCCTGTAGATGGCGTCCTCCTGTATGAATGCATTCTTGAAATCTGCCGTTGAGATTCCTCATTGACCGCTGCAACATCTCAGCTGGGATACTGTGAATTTCATCCTGAATTCTCTGTTTTAACTCATCCAGAGTTCTTGGTCGAGTCGTGTACACTTTACTCTTGAGATAGCCCCACAAGAAAAAAATCACAAACGGACAAATCTGGCGATCTAGGGGGCCAGGGAACGTTACCGAATCTTGAGATCACACGGTTACCGAACAAGTCTCACACAGCCACCAATGGTTACTAAAATGGGGGTGTGTTTACTTGCTCGAGGTCACTGTCTCGCAGTGCTGCCACTTGCTCATGTCTGCCAATACGCACTTCAAAAATTCCCATTTTTTTGGGTCACCCTGTATAAATTGATGTTCGAACTGTCTTAAAGAGTTAAAAAAAGAAAGTTATATATATATATATATATATATATATACATATATATATATATATATATATATATATATATATGTCACAGTAGAGACTGAAATCCAGTAGGATTCATAATCCTACTAGGACAGATAGGAATCCTACTAGGACAGATTGAAATTTTAGTTTGTCCTGGGACAAACTGAAATCCTACAAGAAATTAGGATCTGAAGATTAACCCTAACCCTAACCCCCTAACCCCCCCCCCCCCCCCCCCCCCCCCCCCCCAACCCTAACCCTAACCCTAGGACAGATAGGATTTCAGTTTGTCCTAGGACAAACTAAAATTCCTATTTGTCCTAGTAGGATTACAAATCCTACTGGATTTCAATCTCTACTGTGATATACACACACACACACACACACACACATATGTATAAAATGAAAAAGTATCACCTGTGATCTCATGAAGTTAACCTCCTAAGACCCAGCTGTGGGTTTTCACAACTTTATACAAAAAAAAAAAAAAAAAAAAAAAGCCGTCCACTGCAAAAGATATTCCAAATTTTTAAAAAAACACAAAAAAAATTGCATCTGAAAAAACTGTTACATCATGATGTTTTCACTATAGACAATTATTTAATTTAAAAAAAGAAAGCCAAAACTTGTACTTTTCCGTCGCTCAGGAGGTTAATATCTTGAAAAAAAATGCAAAATGCATTTCAACTTTAGCCTAATTTTGAGTAATAAAATCAATCAAAAATCAAAAAAAAAAAAAAAGAAGTAGATACTTTTTTTTTCATAATTCATGCATGAAAGGGTTAAACTATATTCAAACCATAGATATGCAGTTCTGTATCTCACTAAAAATAAGAACTGAATCCAATCATCTTAGTTTTAGAATTTGTACTGCTCTGTGATCTCATAAAGTTAACCTCCGAAGACCCAGCTGTGGGTTTTCACAGCTTTATATATATATTTAAAAAAAACTGTCCACCACAAAGGACAGTCCATAAAATTTTTTCAAAAATGCATCTGAACTAACTGTTACAACATGATGTTTCCATTGTAGGCAATTATCTAATTTTAAAAAAGCTAAAACTTGTACTTCCCCAGGTCTCAGGAGGTTAATATCTGCTTAATAAAACCATATTTTAAAAAAAAAATCAAAATGCATTTCAATGTTAGCATGATTTTGAGTAATAAAATTAACCCTTTCATGCACAAATTATGAGAACCTTAATCAAATTTTTTTCCTGAGTGTTTTTATTCCACTTTAGGCATGAAAAAAAAACAATGCGATTGAAAATTTTCTTCTGAAAAATAAATAATAATTTAAAAAAAATAACAATAATAATTTTAAAAAATTTTTAAAATACATTAAAAAAAACATAATAATGAAAAAAAAAAAATCTTATGAATCTATTTTTCATGAAGTTGCAAAAATATCCACTCAGCTGGACACCACATGTTTAATTTTTGACGCACAGAAACATGTATTTACTGATAAATTGTGTGCAAACTATGGGGAGGGCTTGTGATTCTGGGGGTTTATGCCTAGGAAAGATCTACATAATGTTACCAATTCATGCCAGAAAAGATGTGTAGTGTCTTAAAACTTTAATAAAGATATGTGTAAAAAACAACAACAACGAAAAGAACAACAAAATTCATAAATATACAAGAGAACAGCTGTAGAATAGCTGTCCACTGGAGTGACCTGTGTGCATGAAAGGGTTAATCTAAAAAAAAAAAAAAAAAAAAAAAAAAGATAATCTACATTCTTTTTTCATAATTCATGCATGAAAGGGTTAAACTACATTCAAACCATAGATATGCAGTTCTGTATCTCACTAAAAATAAGAACTGAATCCAATCGAACCTGTCAGATTGTCTCTGTTTGTCAATAATTCATACGTGAAAGGGTTAATGAGCAGTCTAATGGGTTCACCTGATCATGCAGCCGGTTATATCACTGAATGACAGAATGATCTAAAATACAGGTTACTGTAAAACTCCACTGTTCGAGTGTTCATACAGTCAGTATATGTACAAGTCCAACAGTCTGTAGTAGAGAATACAAGCCAAACATATTTAACATGCATTCATTCTGCTCTTGGAACATGGTCTAAAAACATAAATGGGACTAAACGTACAGGTCTGAATAACCCATGATTCACAAAAAATGTGAATTGCAGATTTCTGCCTCTGACATAAACCTCTTTTCTAAACACTTGTACTTCCAAGGACTCATGGCTGAAAAGGAAGATAACAATGGAAATATTCACAGACACGACTGGCTCTGAGGTCTGTTATGTAATAAATGAAAAAAGCAGAAGCCTGGTGCGTGTTAATCTGGGTACCACTATGCATCTGCTGCTTTAGCCTTCTGTAATCACTGACACCTCTGACATATGTCACATGGTACCATGAATTAACCCTGTCAAACCTGACCCATTAAAAACTAGCAACACACTCCATACAAAAAATAAAAACAAAAAATGTTTGCCATATCATTTTGTCTTATGATATATTTTTTAGATCACATTTGATACATTGGGCATTTTTTGGCAACTTTTTGCTCACAACAACATTAACTTTAGATAACAACAATAACAAAAAAGAAAAAAAATCACCAGTAACATTGTGAAAATATAGAACATTTCAGATAGGTTTTTTTTTTAACATAAAACTTTTAACAAATAAGTAAAAATAATATTATATTATGCATATAAATAATGACAACTAATTTTTTTTTTCCTTTTAATTTCCCTAATTTCAATATTTTTCATTTTCAAATGAATAACAATATAAGCCTTCTTCTTAATGTAACTTTTTGAAAATTACCAAGGACTTTCCTACAAAATGTGTGTTGGATGGTTTAACATTCGTGGTCATATTGAAAAAGGCCAAAAAAAAAAAAAAAGCCTTTCCAGTGGCTGTAATAGGATGACGTATCAGGTCACATACAACAAGTTTTTAAGGAAAATATTGATCTTGTTAATGATTATCAATCAGAATACTTTATTAATCCCAGGAGGAAACAATTAGGTATTACAGTCACTCCATTCAACAATAATAAATACTGGCAGAAAAGAATTATTAATACAACAGAAATATATACAGGGTGACACAAAAAAACGGGAACTTTTTAACAATCCAATAAAACCAAGAGTGATGGAAGAAAAATATTTTATTCATAGTAATTGAAACCTTAAAACATGCCATTTAAGAAACAATGATGGAATTTTCATTTTTTAAAAATTACTTCCTGTAGATGGCGTCCTCCTGTACGAATGCATTCTTGAAATCTGCTGTTGAGATTCCTCATGACCGCTGCAACATCTCAGCTGGGAGACTGTGAATTTCATCCTGAATTCTCTGTTTTAACTCATCCAGAGTTCTTGGTCGAGTCGTGTACACTTTACTCTTGAGATAGCCCCACAAGAAAAAATCACAGGGGGCCAGGGAATGTTACCGAATCTTGAGATCACATGGCTACCGAACAATTCTCGCACAGCCGCCAATGGTTACTAAAATGGGGGTGTGTTTACTTGCTCGAGGTCACTGTCTCGCAGTGCTGCCACTTGCTCATGTCTGCCAATACGCACTTCAAAAATTCCCATTTTTTTGGTCACCCTGTAATTTTAAAAAAATGAAAATTCCATCATTGTTTCTTAAATGGCATGTTTTAAGGTTTCAATAACTATGAATAAAATATTTTTCTTCCATCACTCTTGGTTTTATTGGATTGTTAAAAAGTTCCCGTTTTTTTGTGTCACCCTGTATATATACACACATACACATACACATTAAGTAATTGAATTAAAATCACTAGACTTTTTTATTTAAGGATACCTAAAACACAAAGTCTACGCTATGAGACCTGCAACAGTCGCTGAATTGAGAGCAGCCATTGAACATGAATGAATGCAAATACCAAGAGAATTGTTTTGTGATGTGTGCGATTCCATTGCTTGGTGTTGTCAGTAGTGTCTGGACCAGAACGGACGTCAGTTTGAGAACAGGCGGAACAGACAAAACAATAAAATGACGTTTGTCAATTCTATTACATTTTGAAAATTAAATGAACTTTAATAAACACCTACTGTACAATAATTGACAGTGTGTATACATTTTTTGGGACACCCTGTAGTTGTGTTCATAAGTTTCCATACCCAAGCAGAATTTATGATTCTTTGGCCATTTTTCAGAGAATATGAATGATAATACAAAAACTTCTCTTTCATTCGTGGCTAATGGTTGGGTGAAGCCATTTATTATCAAACAAATGGTTTTACTCTTTTTAAATCATGCTGACAACAGAAACTATCCAACTAACAAAACTTTCCATACCCTAGTTCTTAATCCTCTGTATTGGCTTCTTTAACATCAGTGAAAGCTTGAACTCTTCTGTGGTCGTTGTGGATGAGGCTCTTTATTTTCTCAGATGCTAAAGCTGCCCATTCGTCTTGAGAAAACACCTTCAGTTCCTTTAAGATTTGGGGTTTTCTTGCATGACCTGCATGTTTGAGACCTCCCCAAAGTGTCTCAATGATACTGAGGTCAGGAGACTGAGACGGACACTCCTGCACCTACACTTTTTTCTGCTGGAGCCAATGGCAGGTGGACTTGGCCTTGTGTTTTGGGTCATTGTCATGTTGGAACATCCACGACCGTCCCATGCACATTCTGCTTGGGTATGTAAACTTATGAAAACAATTGTATAGATACCAAACATACATATTAAAACCCTGTATTAAGACCCAAAATTAGAACAGCAATTTGTACAAAATGTACAAGACAATCAATTATCAATCCGATACAATATATAAAGGTACAGGGTGGGGAAGCAAAATTTACAATGAACATCTAGTTGTTTTTTCTCAGCAGGCACTACGTCAATTGTTTTGAAACCAAACATATATTGATGTCATAATCATACCTAACACTATTATCCATACCTTTTCAGAAACTTTTGCCCATATGAGTAATCAGGAAAGCAAACGTCAAAGAGTGTGTGATTTGCTGAATGCACTCGTCACACCAAAGGAGATTTCAAAAATAGTTGGTGTGTCCATAAAGACTGGTTATAATGGAAAGAAGAGAATGACTATGAGCAAAACTATTAGGAGAAAGTCTGGAAGATACTATTAAAGAAGAATGGGAGAAGTTGTCACCCGAATATTTGAGGAACACTCGCGCAAGTTTCAGGAAGCGTGTGAAGGCAGTTATTGAGAAAGAAGGAGGACACATAGAATAAAAACATTTTCTATTATGTCAATTTTCTTGTGGCAAATCAATTCTCATGACTTTCAATAAACTAATTGGTCATACACTGTCTTTCAATCCCTGCCTCAAAACATTGTAAATTTTGCTTCCCCACCCTGTATGATAACATAAAGGTCTCAGAACCTGGTGTTGCAGATATGATACTAATGGTTTTATAGCATTAACATATGCAGCAGGTTATTCCAACCATCAGATGTGGATGGATTCAGAGTGATGATAGGAGGAGATGCATTGCTTTCTCTCTCCCACTCTCGTCCTCTCTCTCCCGATGCCATTAGGCGATTGGCTTCCACCATGACTGTTCAGCTACAATTCACTCATGTCGTTACTGTTAAAAATATGATAATGAAGTTGGGTGTACATGGTTGGGTGAGGATGTAAAATATGCAAATGTAAAGCCTTTGTGTTGTAGTAGATGTGGGTGACTTTTTGATGAAAACACTAAGTTTATTGGTTAGTGCCATCATTTGACGTCTTTCCCTGTGAATACTGATCAAATAAATGCAGCATATGTATAATAATAATATATATAAGCTACCCTTTTTCATTTTTTTTTGCTGACATTTTCTTTCTTTGTCCCGCTACTATCTGCGGTTTATCTTTTAACTTCTATCACAGTTTATTGTTGTCATTCTAAGAGCTTTCCCTTTGAGCCATATGTTTGATATTACGCCGTCTTCTTCCGTTTTCATCTCAGAGGAAGAAGGATGTTTCTATTTAGCTATTTCAACTTTGCTGAAAGACAATAACAAAAGAGCAGACACGCACACAATGCATGTCTGAATCTGCTCCGTTTCTCAACATCTGGTTTGTTTTTACACCTGTCATACGTTTGGAAAAATGTATCTCCTTCACAGTAGGAGTGAGACGGAGGTGTTTCTACATATTTCCGGGTGCTTCAGATATTGAGTGAAAAAGGTGAAGAAAGGAAAGGACAAAAAAACAAACCAAAAACAAAACAGCGGTAAAGCTGATGGATCATTCATCTTAGTTCTCTGATCCTCACATTATTTGCTCCACCACTGAACGCAGAAATACAGATTACAATGCTATTATGTTCATATCAGTACTACATATATATATTTATATTTATACAAGTGCAATGTGCTCTCTCATACCTAAATGGCAAAATAAGTAGACTGCAAAATCACTCCCAAACAATATATATATATATATATATATATATATATATATATATATATATATATATATATATATATACAGAATTTGGAGACACAAGATGCTGTATCACAGATAAAACTGGGTCTTTATGGGTTAATCGATGGCCAAACAGCCATTAGGAACCAAAGCATCCACTGATCTAAACTGTTTAATACCTATTGATCCACTAATTCTATCAATGCATGTAAATAAATTTTGTAAAATGCAGTTATTCATCCTTTCATGGTCATCAGATATGACCCATTTGGACGTTCAGAGGCTTCGTAGTTACCGCGGAAACACCGTCATCTTCTACAACACTGATTCACCAATAAAACCCATCGAGTTGGATCAATGACAGTGGATGGACACACCGGGTTTATATTCAGTTAATGATATATTCGCAGAAAAAGTCAGTTTTTTGTTTTGATATAATAATCCTCAACTTTAATCTGAGCTTTTATGAACATCTATATGATCAGAGAATTGAATAGAAGAAAATACCTGACTTTTACTGAAAAAAATGCAAAAAAACAGAGGATTATGTTACAATTATGACCCATTTTACAGATATGACCCATGTGGATGTTAAGAGGCTTCATAGTTACCGTGGAAACACCGTCATCTTCTACAGCATTGATTCACCAGTAAAACCCGTCGAGTTGAATCAATGACAGTAAATGGAGACACTTTATTTTATGTTCAGTTAATGATATCTTTGCTGAAAAAGTCACTTTTCCTTCAGTTTTCTCTGTTTTTGATAGAATAAGCTATGAATTTACTTGGAGCTTTAAGGAACATAATGAAAAATACATGATTTACAGTGAAAAAAAAAAAGTAAAAATACTGATGATTATATCACAGAGATGGAAATATAAAAGACAGTTAATGCAAACAAACCCCTCTGTACTCTTTTATTCCCTCACCCAATGAGAATCGATAAGAGAATTGATAAGGAATTGGATCGATAAACAAAATCGATAATGGAATCATTAAATTCTTCCCAGTTCCTTACTAATAATCCTCTCTATAAGTCGACTAGTATTGTGATTTTTCTGGTCAGGCATCGCTGTACCAAATGCACATACATTATATTCTTCCAGAAAACTCTTTATGCAAGTTATCTGGGGAGCTTGATGGACAAAGTCTTTATGTAAGTGTGTGTGTGTGTGTGTGTGTGTGTGTGTGTTATTGGAGGAGACGGGGGAGAGAGAGAGAGTTTTCACACTCTTGTTCCAATCTGTCTGGCAACTGTATGAGGCCTGGAGAGGCTGTCACCCTGGGGTGATGCCACCGCTACCTCTGCCTGTTTACCTCGTTTTTCATTCAATCACCCAATCTGATTCAAGACGTCAGGTCAGCTAATACTGACTAATTGCAGTGGATGAAGGGGGTGCGTAAAATGCCATCAGCAAGCCAAATGAGTTTTAATTACAGCCTATAACCAGATATAGCAGATCTGTCAATCTCCAACTTACTTCGCAACTGGGACAAGGGGGTGATGGTGGTGATAGTGGGTGGGTGGGATGAGCTGAAAGACATAACAGCATAAGGGGGAAGAAAGGTAAGTACACGCAGAGGGAGAGAGATTATGGTAAATTAGAAAAACAATGGAAAGAAGGTGTATAGCAGGGGTCTCAAACTCATTTTCTTTCAGCGGCCACATTTAGCTTGATTTGATCTCCAGTGGGCTGAACTGGTAAAATAATAGCATAATAACCTATAAATAATGACAACTCCAAATTTTTTGCCTTTGTTTTAGTACAAAAAATGCCCCAAAACGTTAAATTATGAAAATACTTACTCTTCTAAGTTATCCAAACAAAAAAGATGTGAATGAAAGATGTGTAAAAACTGAAATTTCTCAAGAAAAGTGCAATTTTAACAATATTCTGCCTCAACTTATCATTTCTACATGTGCATTAGGGATCCGATCTACAAAGACACTAAACACTGAGTAACGGGCAGAAAATTATTAAAATTGTGCTGAATTTTCTTTAGACATTTCAGGTTGTTCATATTTGTTCAGGTTATTCACATTTTGTTGTTACAGGATAGTTTGTAAATGTAAATATTTTCAGAACTTAATGTTATTTTTTGCACTAAAACAAAGACAAAAAAATGAAGTTGTCATTATTTAAGATAAGATAAAATAAGATAAGATAAGATGAGATAAGATAAGATAAGATGAGATAAGATAAGATAAGATAAGATAAGATAAGATAAGATAAGATAAGATAAGATAAGATAAGATATTCCTTTATTGATCCCACAATGGGGAAATCCACAGTGTTGTCAGCAGTAAACATACACGTACACGTAAAACAGTCATATAAATTTGAATAAAAAAGTGTTTAAAAGGAGAGTGCAAATACGGTTTGATATGAATGTAGTGCAAATGGTTATAAATATAAAAATATATATATATAAATACGGATTTGAATATAGACAGATTTGGACAGGTGCGGTTTTAGATATATAAATATGATGCCTATAGACCAGTGTTTCTCAAAGTGTGGGGCGGGCCCCCCAGGGGGAGCGCGAAGGCATGCCAGGGGGGGCATGGGATCACTCCTGGGTGGTTGGGGTTTTTTTTTCTCCTTCAGTTAACTAACTAACTAAGTAATGTTTTAGTGTTGGAGTACCCAGGACTTATTTTAGGGATGTACAACAAACAAATCTACTGCCATGGTGATCTGTCACTGGACTAGACAAAGAGTTTGGACAATGGACAAGGACTGGACTGGAAAAGGAGAATGTGGAATATTTCTGTTTTTGCACAGTTTGTACAGTTTGCACTTTAATGTTCTGAGATGTGCAACGGAAACAGGCTCATTGCAGCCATTGATATTGTTAAAATGTTCATCTTTATTACCAAAATTTGTTTGTTGTTCTAAAAAAAAGTAACTTTATTGTCATAGTTGTAAGATAATTGTGCATTTCTAATTTTTATTTGGAAAAATATGGTCTCAGGGAGCAGTCTTGTTGAGTTTATTTGTATTATTCAAGCAAAAATCTAGGTTATTTTTAATTTGAACAACAAATTATTCAAGGAAAAGCAAAAAGTATTGTTACAATATTGACATTTCTTTCAACAAAAGTTACAATTGCACCACTGTTACAGCGTTGTTAGGGTTAGGGGGGGGGGCCTGGAGATTTTTCGTCCTCCAAAGGGGGGCCCGACAGAAAAAGATTGAGAACCACTGCTATAGACAGTGATGCATATAGACAGTGTTTAACTATTTAACTATAGGCATAATGTAATAATATTTTTTTTCACATCAAACTGCGAAAAAAAATGTGAAGTCATTATTTTTTGTAGGTTATTATGCTATTATTTTACTTGAGATCATATTGGTCTGTATGTGGAACCTGATCAGCCTTGACTGTGGAATTTTTGTACTTTGTAAATTCATCCCAGGGGCCGGATTGGAACCTTTGGCGGGCCGCATTTGGCCCCCAGGACGCATATTTGAGACCCCTGGTGTATAGAAAGACGTCACATGACAGAATGAGTGTTAAAACTATGAGCTCAGCCTGTGCATCAGTGTCTGCGTGAAACACTGCTGCCCTCTAAAGGTTAAGTAGTTCAGTTCAGCGGCAGTGTGCATACCTGTGAGGATGTATGGTTATGTAGCCAGGCTAGAATGTGTGTGTGTGTGTGTGTGTTAGTGTATATGTGTGTGTGTGTGTCGTGATTGCCTGTAAAACCGTGAAGCCCTTTGAAGACAGACCAAGGGATTGAGAGGGCTGGATATGCTGTGGGTGCAGGGTCAGGTTACTGGGGAGTGGAAAGGGAGGAGAATGGTGATGATGTGGGGTGAGAAGCATGAAGGAGGGCCGGCGACAGCGACCAGGAAGAATGGATTAACACACTTGGATGAACCCTCGTCTCATACACACATATACACACCCACACACACACACAAATCACTGGCCTGCAGGTAAAGCCAACCTTTGGGATTTTTTTTTTTTTTTTTCTCCAAACCCACCCCCACCCCCCCTACCCCCTTTACCCTCTCAAGTATCAGTACAACAGAAAATCCAGCTTTTCTCACATCATCACATACCTGCAAATAGTGCTTTGAATAGACCCCACAATGACATTTAGAACATGTGTGTCAAAATCCTAATCATGAAAACCAACTCAAGCCGAAAAAGCAGGATACATTGATTTTTCCAAAATGTCAGGAGTTAGAATAAAATGCCACACCCAGAGGACACATCCTTCAAATGCATCTGGTGCCCTAAAAAAACACTTTCCAGACTTAACTTTTATATCAGCTCTTCTAGTTAAATAAAAGGGTTTCGTTGCTTTAAAGGAGTGATATTTAGCTTTTTTTTTTTTTTTTTTTTTTTTACGGAATTATGCATTTTCAAACACTTCCCTGTGGTCTACATAAGCTGTAAATGCTCTGCTTGGGTCTGAATTCTTCATTAATTCAACTCCACAGGTCCATCTTCAACCCTATTTCTGAGTAATGACACCAGAAAGGTCGTTTTGAGCACTGGCCCTTTAAATGCAAATGACCCCACCCCCTCCAGGTTGTTGACTATGCTGCTCTGTCCTGTTCAACCAACAACTGAACATTTTAGGTAATCGGCTCGAAGTTTGGACATATTTTCAGTTTTTACTACAACCACTGCTGCTGATTAAACAATTATGTCATACTCGGAGAAATGTTTGTCGGAAGTCTTGACCTTATATGTGCAAATGTCATGATGTAACTAGTTATAAAACATAACAAATTAAGCAGGAATTAAAACAGGTTGCAGAAATCCACTGGATTTTTGCCAGAATGAATGTAAAGATAGCTTTGCAGCACCTGGAGGGTTCAAATTCAAACTTTATGAACTATTAGGGTCCAAATACACAAATAAATGAACCAAAGACTAATAAAAGTGAGTTTAGAAAAATATGACCCCTTTAACACTGCAGTAAAAGACAAATAAGTGAAATTAACCCATAAAGGCAACTTTTGTGGTAACTCCTAAATGAAATTTTCTTTATATCTAACCTTTCTTAAGAGATTTATCATCATTTATTATAATATTATCCTCTGTATTTGCATTTTATCAGAATAAAGCAGGTATTTTCCTGTACTTGAAGGGGTCATATTTTGCTAAACCTACTTTTATTAGTCGTTTATTTGTTTATTTGTGTATTTGGACCCTAATAGTTCATAAAGTTTGAATTTGAACCCTCCACGTGCTGCAAAGCTATCTTTATATTCATTCTGGCAAAAAAAAATCAGGTGGATTTCTACAACCTGTTTTAATTCCTGCTTAATTTGTTATGTTTTATAACTAGTTATGTCACGACATTTGCACATATAAGGTCAAGACTTCCAACGAACATTTCTCTGTGATAATTGTTTATCAGCAGCAGTGGTTGTAGTAGAAACTGAGAATATTTCCAAACTCTGAGCCGATTACCTAAAATGTTCAGCTGTTGGTTGAACGGGACAGAGCAGCATAGCCAACAACCTGGAGGGGGTGGGTTCATGTGCATTTAAAGGGCCAGTGCTCAAAACGACCTTTCTGGTGTCATTACTCAGATATAGGGTTGAAGATGGACCTGTGGAGTTGAATTAATGAAGAATTCCGACCCAAGCAGAGCATTTACAATTTATGTAGAGCACAGGGAAATGTTAAAAAAATGCATAATTCCATTTTAAAAAAAAAAAAGCAAAATATCACTTCTTTAACGCTTTAGCAGCAAAACTATTGTTTTAGTTCATACCAAATTGAGTTTATATACAGCCAGTGACCCAGAATAGATGTCATTACATTTTGGGAGAGGTAGGTCAAAGTTCAAATTTATGATTTTTTTTTTTAAATCTTCTGTTTTTACTTAATGGGTGAAATACGTGCAAGGGGTGGGGTTTGTTGTGCCTGGCACCACTTGTTGGTCTTATTATTAATGACATGTGCCTTTCCATTTATTCTTCCATTTATTTATTTGTTTATTTATTTATTTATTTATTTATTTTTACACCTAATAGACTATAATTACCAAGCAGCTGAAATGCAGCAGTGTCAAAATGTGTAGTAACTTGATTGTCCATTTGTGGGCTGGCTTAAAAAAGTCATTCCATCCTTTAGATCCCAGGAGTCAAACATACGGCCCATGGGCTAAAAGTGGCTCACAGAAATTACACTGAAAATATACAAACCATCAGGGGTTTTAAAATCTTTTAGTTCATATTCCACATACAGACCTATATGATCTAAAACATCACTCCTTTAATTCACTGATTATGTAGATCACAGGTGTCAAACATGCGGCCCGGGGGCCAAATCTGGCCCGCCAAAGGGTCCAGTCTGGCCCCTGGGATGAATTTGTGAAATCCAAAAATTACACTGAAGGTATTAATCATTTTAGTTCAGGTTCCACAAACAGACCAATTTAATCTCCACTGGGTCGGATCAGTCAAATACTATCATAATAATCTATAAGTACTCACAACTCCAAATTTTTCCCTTTGTAAATGTAAACATTTTCATGTCATTTTACTATATTTATACCAAAACAAACTAACTTTTCACAAAAACACAAAAAACCTCAATAAATATGAACATTTTGAAATGTCTGAAGTGTAATTTTAACAATATTCTGCCTGTTGTTAGATGTTTTGTGTATTTGTAGATCCACTGTGATCTGTACGTTGTAATTTACATGTGTAAATGATAACCTGAGACATAATATTGTTAAAATTGCACTTAGTTTTCTTAAGAAATTTCCGTTTGTTCATGTTATTTACATTGTTTTAAAGGATAGTTGGTAAATGTAAACATTTTCATTGCATAATTTTACTTTTTTTGCTCTAAAACATCGAGGAAAGTTTGGAGTCGACATTATATATATGTTATTATGTTTTGTTTTGTTTTTTTCACTGGTTCGGCCCACTGTAGATCAAATTTGGCTTAATGTGGCCCCTGAACCAAAATGAGTTTGACACCCCTGATGTAGATGTTCAGAAAAACGCATATTAAAGTTGAGGGTTATTATATCAAAACAGAGAAAACTGCAGAAAAAGTGAGTTTTTCAGTTAAATACATCATTAACTGAATATAAACCAAGCATTTCCATCCACTGTTATTGATCCAACTCCAATGTTGTAGAAGATGATGGTATTTCCATGGTAACTACGAAGCCTCTGAACGTCCAAATGGGTCATATCTGATGACCATGAAAAGATGCCAAGTATTGATAGAATCAGTGGATGAACAGTTTATATCAGTCGATGCTTTTGGTCGATGGTGGATGTTTGGGTCTGTATGGGTTAATGCGGTCGATCGCTGTGGTTTGGTGTTAGCGGAGACAACAGTTGGACAGCTCGGAGATTTAGCTACGTCAGTGAAGAACAGTGTGCAGCTTCGTATTGTCCTTTGAAAACAGTACTGTTAGATTGAATGTTTATACTCTCAGTACGCTCCACAGTGGTTTAGAAATATGGGAACTGAACAGATTTGGAAAGTATTCACATTCAGAGTCAATGTTTGTACTTCGAGCCTTTTAATCCGATCAAAAGTTTCACTAAATTAAAATAAAAGTGAACTATTTTACTTGGAAAAGACTCCCCAGGCAGTTTTGACGGCTCTTTGGTTGATTAGTAATCACATGAAAACCGCATTATTACAACAAACCAAATAAGACTGATAACATATTATATATAACTATAATTATTACTATTATATTCATATTAATATATTTATATATTATAATTATATAACTATAATTATGTATTTGCTGTGGTTTGATGTTAAAATTAGGAAAATATTATTGTTTGACTCTTGTATCAAGTTAATGATAAAGGTGTAAAAGCACTGAGGGGTAGGATTAAATAAGTTTATACTTCTTCCTACTCCTTTTCGACCATGCAAAATTCAGACTTCTGTGTGCTTGGAGATAGATTATGTCCATTTGAATGTTTTATTTTGTTTTGGGTTTTTTTTGTTTTGTTTTTTTGCATGTTCGAAATAAATAAAGACAACAAGAAACAACAATAAACAATAACATGGGAATAAGTGATAAAGTCAAACCCTTTATTTTATTATTTTCAGTATACAGATGGAATAAAAGGCTTTATATCGCAGACCATATCAGATAAAAAAAAACAAAAAAAAAAAACTTAAACTCCATAGCCCCCACTATCAGCTGTCTCAGGTCAATATCATCTGTAAAAAATGGATTAGATTCATTTGTCAGGCAATTTCCTGAGAGTAAGTACCAAAATGTGAAATACACCCCTACTCATCGAAAGCTACGCATGCGACCATATTTCCCATCTGTAAAAAAAAAAAAAAAAAAAAAAAAAAAAAGGAAAAGATTGCCTGAATTACTGTATTATTTTTGGATGAGGCATGCATTTCCATGGCAGACAGTTTCTAATCAATTGTAATTATGTCTTGTGCCGCTTTTTTTTTTGGACAGTATTGGCTCCAAGACGTGTCAGACAACGAACTTGTACAATATCGAACTTGGCTGTGAATCCATTATCAACATGTGCTCGGCTGGAAATGTGACAAAACTGCAATCTGATTAGAGACAAATGAAGACTGGTCCACGTCCACGCGTTGTTCCGCTGTGGAAATAGGCAGTGATCAGAATATTTGCCATTTCATTTTAGCTACTGCAGCTGGCATCTACAAAAGATCTTGAATATAGAAGTCTAATTTTACTGCCATCTGATCAAGAATGTTAACCCATAAACACCCAAATATACAGCAGTGACCAAAAGCATCTACTGATCTAATATGTTTAACCCTTCCTAAAGCCTTAATCAAGAATTCTTTTTCCTGAGTGTTTTTATTCTTTAATAAAATAATTTTATTATTTTCTAGGCATTAAAAAAGCAATGCCATTGAATTTTTTATTTATTTATTTTTTTAACTTTTTATTTAGATTTTTGCACAATACAAAGCAGAACAAAACATCTGAGACAAGACATAAATAAAAAAGAATAAATTACACCACATAGTATTATTACTGTTACGAATATTATACTACATCTATAGATACATTGCCAAATATCGAAATATTCATATATTTGTATACATACAGGGTGGGGAAACAAAATTTACAATGAACATTTAGTTGTTTTTTCTCAGCAGGCACTACGTCAGTTGTTTTGAAACCAAACGTATATTGATGTCATAATCATACCTAACACTATTATCCATACCTTTTCAGAAACTTTTGCCCATATGAGTAATCAGGAAAGCAAACGTCAAAGAGTGTGTGATTTGCTGAATGCACTCGTCACACCAAAGGAGATTTCAAAAATAGTTGGAGTGTCCATAAAGACTGTTTATAATGGAAAGAAGAGAATGACTATGAGCAAAACTATTATGAGAAACTCTGGAAGTGGAGGAAGCAACAAAAAACGTACCAAAGCTTTTATTAAAGCTCTCAAATCCAAAATCCTAAAGGATCCAACCAAATCTTGAACTTGAGGTAGACAACAAGACCGTTAGAAATGCAGTAAAATATGATTTGAAGTTAAAATCTTACACAAGAACACCAAAACACTTGTTGACAACAGCAACAAATCCAACTTTAGCAATTTTTGGGAATCATGTTTATGGCCGCCTTCTAGCCCAGATCTAAACCCTCTGGATTCTGCGATTTGGGGCGTTTTAGAACATGCTACCAATAGAACATCACACAGCAATGTCGACTTTCTTAAAGATACTATTAAAGAAGAATGGGAGAAGTTGTCACCCGAATATTTGAGGAACACTTGCGCAAGTTTCAGGAAGCGTGTGAAGGCAGTTATTGAGAAAGAAGGAGGACACATAGAATAAAAACATTTTCTATTATGTAACTTTTCTTGTGGCAAATAAATTCTCATGACTTTCAATAAACTAATTGGTCATACACTGTCTTTCAATCCCTGCCTCAAAATATTGTAAATTTTGCTTCCCCACCCTGTATGCACACATCTATATAAATACAAAACACCTCATGTCAGGGCTTAAAACAGCAATTTTCGTCAACAACCCAGAAAGTTTAATTATACAAATAGTCTTCGACCATGTGCCATCTCCACTTAAAAAGATCCATTTTCATTTGTAATGATGCGGTCATTCTTTCCATAGTGTACACTTGTTTCAGTCTTTGTTTCCGTTCTATTACCGTAGGTGATTTGACACTCTTCCAATTTACTGTTACTATTTTTTTTTAGCAATCAATAGTAAAATATGTAAAATATATCTCTGTTCTGCATTAAAATCATTGACCGGTATGACTCCAAGTAAATAGAACAAAACATTTGAAAGGACTTCTCTTTTTACAATTCTTTCAGTTTCTTCTTTGATATTTTTCCACTATATAAACAAGCTCGGACAGTCCCAAAATACATGTGTATGGTCACCTGTTTTACCACAATTTCTCCAGCATAAAGCTGTAGATGGATCCTTGACAAAATAAGATATAATCAAAGGAGTATGAAAAAATCTGGTCTTCAGTTTCCAATCAGATTCCCTCCACTGCTGACTATTGATGCCTTTATGACTAATATTACATAATTTGTCCCACAATCATCTTCTATAACAGTATTTGATTCCAATTCCCATTGCCATTGAAATTTTTTAATGAACCTATTTTTCATGGAGTCGCAAAAGTGTCCACTCAGCTGGACACCATGCATTTAATTTTTGAAGCAAATAGATGTATTTACTGAGAAAACTATGAAATAAAAACATTTTTCATGCTGCTAATCTGATGTTTTCTCACATTTTAACTTCATGTAATATTAGTCATTACTCATTTCATGGAGATAATTTGCAAAAAAAAAAAACAACAACAACTTGTTGTGTAAAATTATGTCCATTTGAACCAGATTTTCACTTAAAAATGCAAAATACAGAGGATAATATTGCAATAAATGGTGATAAATCATGTAAGAAAAGCTAAATATAAGGAAAAAAATAAAATGAGAATTGCCCCAAAAGTCACACTGGGTTTTCATGGGTTAAAGTACATGATCAGTAAATTAAATATTGGAAATTTACCTGAATTTCACTGAAAAAAAAGTTAAATATATAGGATAAGATTATGATAAATGGGGATAAATCACTTAAGAATGATTAAATAGAAAGAAAAATGTATTGGGGACCTGACACAAAAGTAGCACCTGGTCTTTATGTAATAAATAGTGATAATGCATTTAAGAAAAGCTAAATATAGAGGAAAAAAAAAAAAATTTGAGAACTGCCCCAAAAGTCCCACTGGGTTTTCATGGGTTAAAGTACATGACCAGTAAATGAAATGTTGGAAAACACCAGATTTTCACTTAAAAATGCAAAATACAGCAGATAATATTGTAATAAATGGTGATAAATCATGTAAGAAAAGCTAAATATAAGGGAAAAAATAAAATGAGAACTACCCCAAAAGTCACACTGGGTCTTTATGGGTTAAAGTAAATTAAATATTGGAAAGTACCTGAATTTCACTGAAAAAAAAACAGCTAAATATAGAGGATAAGATTATGATGAATGGGGATAAATCACTTAAGAATGATTAAATACAAAGAAAAATGTATTTGGGACCTGACACAAAAGTAGCACCGGGTCTTTATGTAATAAATAGTGATAATTCATTTAAGAAAAGCTAAATATAGAGGGAAAAAAAAATATTTGAGAACTGCCCCAAAAGTCCCACTGGGTTTTCATGGGTTAAAGTACATGATCAGTAAATGAAATGTTGGAAAATACCAGATTTTCACTTAAAAATGCAAAATACAGCAGATAATATTGTAATAAATGGTGATAAATCATGTAAGAAAAGCTAAATATAAGGGAAAAAATCAAATGAGACCTACCCCAAAAGTCACACTGGGTCTTTATGGGTTAAAGTAAATTAAATATTGGAAAATACCTGAATTTCACTGAGAAAAAAAAAGCTAAATATATAGGATAAGATTATGATAAATGGTGATAAATCACTTAAGAATGTTTAAATACAAAGAAAAATGTATTTGGGACCTGACACAAAAGTAGCACCGGGTCTTTATGTAATAAATAGTGATAATTCATTTAAGAAAAGCTAAATATAGAGGAAAAAAAAAAATATTTGAGAACTGCCCCAAAAGTCCCACTGGGTTTTCATGGGTTAAAGTACATGATCAGTAAATGAAATGTTGGAAAATACCAGATTTTCACTTAAAAATGCAAAATACAGCAGATAATATTGTAATAAATGGTGATAAATCATGTAAGAAAAGCTAAATATAAGGGAAAAAATCAAATGAGACCTACCCCAAAAGTCACACTGGGTCTTTATGGGTTAAAGTAAATTAAATATTGGAAAATACCTGAATTTCACTGAAAAAAAAAAGCTAAATATATAGGATAAGATTATGATAAATGGGGATAAATCACTTAAGAATGTTTAAATACAAAGAAAAATGTATTTGGGACCTGACACAAAAGTAGCACCGGGTCTTTATGTAATAAATAGTGATAATTCATTTAAGAAAAGCTAAATATAGAGGAAAAAAAAAAAATATTTGAGAACTGCCCCAAAAGTCCCACTGGGTTTTCATGGGTTAAAGTACATGACCAGTAAATGAAATGTTGGAAAATACCTGAATTTCACTGAAAAAAAAAGCTAAATATATAGGATAAGATTATGATAAATGGTGATAAATCACTTAAGAATGATTAAATACAAAGAAAAATGTATTTGGGACCTGACACAAAAGTAGCACCTGGTCTTTATGTAATAAATAGTGATAATTCATTTAAGAAAAGCTAAATATAGAGGAAAAAAAAAAAATATTTGAGAACTGCCCCAAAAGTCCCACTGGGTTTTCATGGGTTAAAGTACATGATCAGTAAATGAAATGTTGGAAAATACCAGATTTTCACTTAAAAATGCAAAATACAGCAGATAATATTGTAATAAATGGTGATAAATCATGTAAGAAGAGCTAAATATGAGGAAAAAAATAAAAAGAGACCTACCCCAAAAGTCACACTGGGTCTTTATGGGTTAAAGTAAATTAAATATTGGAAAATACCTGAATTTCACTGAAAAAAAAAAGCTAAATATATAGGATAAGATTATGATAAATGGGGATAAATCACTTAAGAATGATTAAATACAAAGAAAAATGTATTTGGGACCTGACACAAAAGTAGCACCAGGTCTTTATGGGTTAAATACAATCAGCCTCTGTGTATGGTTCAATAATATTTCAGATGTTATATGTGCAGATACAATTCATTTCCAAATTAACGTGTGAAAAGTGGATTTGATTAACCCTTTAGAGTCTGCTCCTTTAAAACAATTAAAAGCCTTTCCATCAGATAAGTATTCAGCTGTGGACTGACTCATCTTCTGAAAAGCCTCCACTGTGGAGGTTTGTGTCATTTCATTTTAGACGATCTAACGTGTCCATAAATCAGATTTCAGCGCTGTAGCCGCTTGTCATTTCTGCAATTTGTCATCTTTGTCATATGGGAAATACCAGTGTACTTTTAAAAAGACACCATTTTCCCTATGTGCTATAATAGATATTAGATATTGGACAAAAAAAAAAAAAGACTTGATAATTAAAAGCCACATGACCTTTAACCCGTACGGTCCTGTGGTCACTCACATTGTACATTTCTGGGCAAAGGTGACCTGAAACAAGCCCTGGCAACCATCAGCATCAAGCGGGGGAATATGTCATGCTGTTTCCATGGTAACCTATACCACCGTGTGCATTCTTCTCCACTTTGAGACGTAAGATAGCGTCACCTTTTTTTTTTTTTTTTTAAAGCGCGTCCCACGCACCGATCTGAGCACGCCGAGGTACGGATTTCTTACCGTCTCCAATAACTCTAGAGACACTCGTTCCGTCTCTCAAGGGCATCCTTTAAACAACTGTCCTTTTTATGCTTCTTTATTCTCCTCCCCCCTTCTTCACAACTGAACACCATCAATCTGGCCATTTACTTTAACTTTATTTCTCACTCCATTAGTTTCTAGGACACAGAGCGGCACAGTGAGAGAAAGAGTAGAGGGGGGAAGCTGGTGGTGGTGGTGGTGGTGATGATGGTGGTGGTAGGGGAGGTGGGGGGTGTGGGGGGGGGGGGGGTAAGTGCATTGAAAAAAATGAAAAGAAAGTTTGGCTCCTTGGAGAGATAAAATGTAATTTCACAGTCAACTTGCTGTGATATATTATTTCACAACAATGGGGTGTGGGCTGATATGAGCCCTGCTTGGCACCTGTACAGAGCAGTTAGAACATCAGTGATGGCTCTCTAGGGAAGTCGGTTTTGTGTGTGTTTAAGTGTGTATGTATAGGTGTGTGTGTGTGTGTTGGCAAAACGATCAACATTTCCTAAAGAGAGGTAGTAGGAGGGTCCAGCCAGTGGGTCTGAGTGAGCACAAACGCCTCTAAAGTGTCATTATTACACAGTTGCGGGAAAAAATTATTAAACCACCCCTTGTTTTTTTTTCCATTTCTTGTTCATTTTAATGCCTGGTACAACTAAAGGTACATCTGTTTGGAAAAATATAATGATAACAACAAAAATAGCTCATACAGGGGTTGGACAAAATAATGGAAACACCTTAAAAAGTCAACAAAATATAATTACCTCCGCCAAAGAGGTTATGTTTTTGCCAGGGTTTGTTTGTCTGTCTGTTTGTCTGTTTGTTAGTGTGCAACATAACTCAAAAAGTTATGGACAGATTTGGATGAAATTTTCAGGGTTTGTTGGAAATGGGATAAGGAAGAAATTATTAAATTTTGGTGGTGATCGGGGGTGGGGGGGCCCACGGGGCCCACGGGGGGGCCCATTTCCAACAAACCCTGAAAATTTCATCAAAATCTGTCCATAACTTTTTGAGTTATGTTGCACACTAACGGACAGACAAACAGACAAACAAACTAGAAGCACTCGGAGAGCGCAGACCTCCGCCAAGGCTGATCAGTGGACCCCCCCGTGGGCCCCCCCCACGCCAAGGAGGTTATGTTTTTGGCAGGGTTTGTTTGTTTGTTTGTCTGTCTGTCTGTCTGTTTGTCTGTCCGTTAGTGTGCAACATAACTCAAAAAGTTATGGACAGATTTGGATGAAATTTTCTGGTCTGCACCCCCCCCGTGGGCCCCCCCACCCCTGATCACCACCAAAATTTAAGAATTTCTTCCTTATCCCATTTCCAACAAACCCTGAAAATTTCATCCAAATCTGTCCATAACTTTTTGCGTTATGTTGCACACTAACGGACAGACAAACAGACAGACAGACAAACAAACAAACAAACAAACAAACAAACCCTGGCAAAAACATAACCTCCTTGGGGTGGGGGGGCCCACGGGGGGGGCCACTGATCAGCCTTGGCGGAGGTCTGCGCTCTCCGAGTGCTTCTAGTTTAATATGGTGTAGGTCCGCCTTTTGCGGCAATTACAGCCTCAATTCTCCGAGGTATTGATTCATACAACTTGTGAATTGTTTCCAAAGGAATTTTAAGCCATTCTTCAGTTAGAATACCCTCCAACTCTTTTAGAGACGATGGCGGTGGAAATCGACGTCTTACTTGAATCTCTAAAACTGACCATAAATGCTCAATAATGTTGAGGTCTGGGGACTGTGCCGGCCATACGAGATGCTCAACTTCATTAGAATGTTCCTCATGCCATTCTTTAACAATTCCAGCTGTATGGATTGGGGCATTATCATCTTGAGGTGAAGGTGTTTCCATTATTTTGTCCAACCCCTGTAAGAGTTTAATTTCAGAGCCGATATCTATCCATTTTCCATGTTTTTTGTTTTTTTTGATAATAACCAAAATCACTTCAATTCTTACATCAATAGCTATGGAATTGTATTGATTTTTGTCAGTGTTATGGACAGTTTATGATTTTAGTCATCTGTTATTAAGATACATGAATTGTACAAAAAAAAACACCATTCAAAATATTTTTTCTTTACTAAAACTATATGCTGTATATGACTGGAGAAACACATCTGGAATGAATATGTTATAAGATGCAAACAGGTTGCATGAATTCTTTTTGAGCAGCAAAGGTCTCCAGAAGAATTATCTTGATTTTTTTTAGACGTTTTTAGAAAGTAAAATTTCTTGATTAATCGATTGTTTCATTATATTGACCAGCTGCTGTTACATAATATACAGTCACGGAAGAATTATTAGACTACCCTTGTTTTCTTCAATTTGTTGTTCATATTAATGCCTGGTACAACTAAAGATACATCTGTTTGGACAAATAAAATGATAATAACAAGAATAGCTCATAAGAGTTTAATTTCAGAGCTGATATCTATCAATTTTCCATGGTTTTCTTGATAATAACCAAAATCACTTCAGTTCTTACATCAATATCTATGGCATTGTACTGACAAAAACAGTGCTTTTAGGCATTCCATGTTTTCTTTTCTGTCTGTTTTAGTCACATGATACACACAGGAGTTAGTACTTGATTGCATAACCATTGTTTTTGATGACTTTTGATGGTCTAATAATATTTTCCGCAACCGCATATGTTTATACAAAATGGCAGAAAAATGCAGAGTATGTTTTTGAGTAATTTAACCCTTTATTGGGCAAGTGACTATTTTTGGTAATTTCTGCAAACATTAAAAATGGGGCCAATCCCGTGCCTCAGTGAGGTCAAGAACCATGTTGGTTTTTATAACACTATACATCAGTGGTTTCCAACCTTTTTTGGCTCGTGACCCCATTTTAACATCACAAATTTCTGGCGATTCCAGACATTCAAAACGGAGACATCGTTTTTGCTAAACTTAATTTGCTTTTGATCATGTAATGGTTTGCTATACTATGTTGCAAATAAATGTTAATTTTAGACAACATTTAGTCTATATAATGTATATTATTCTGGTCGGCGGTAGTAAAGCCAGGTGTAGATTACTGCACAAAGTGAGAATTTTATTTTCCTTGGTCAGGATATGTACAGTCAGTCCAGCTTGGATTTACAAGGCTGACAATTAATACTGAACAAACAAGAACTCAAACTATGAATTATGAAAGAGCTGCAGCATCTGAAACTGACCACAATGAACATTTGACAGATAAACAGAACCACAGTGCTTCAGTTTCAGCTTCACAGTTTGTCATGTCTTTTATGGATTATGATTGTCTCGCTCAACTCACCATATATATTTTTTATTTGTAATGTTTTTTTTTTTTTTTATCAATTACTAGAAATTTTAGGTGACCCCATCGTTGAAAAACACAGCTCTAAAGTGCCATTATTATATATGTTTATACAAAATGGCAGAAAAATGCAGTGTTTATTTTTGAGTAATGTAATCCTTTATTGGGCAAGTGACTATTTTTGGTCATTTCAGCAAACATTAAATGCGAAGCCAATCCTGTGCCTCAGTGAGATCAAGAAGGATGTTGGTTTTCATAACGTTATACAGTGATTCAAAGAGATTTTATAGTAATTTTTTAGCTGTGAATAGCTGTGAATGAGTGATTTTTGTCAGTTTATGACCTTATGAGAGTTGTTATATTGCATGTGTTTAGTTTTTAGCAAGTTGTGCTTGGATGTTTTATGGCAAGGTAGATGATGATGTCTGATAACATACTATGGTTGAAATTTTGAATTTTACAGTATTTCAATGAGAGCCCAATAAGGGGTTAACCCTGTAAAGCCTGAACCATTAAGTCATTGACAGAAAATTCCAGTTCTTTGAAACTGGAACCTTTATATATCAATATCCATGTATGATTTTCAATTTTGTATCATATTTGATACATCAGGTCTCAATGTTCAAATATTATTATTTTTTAACTAACAAAAACATAATATAACACAAACATGTCTAAGAAATTGGTCATTTATTTAAAAAATTTGCAAAGTTCTGCCTCCTTCCTCATTAATGACAGTCTTGTAGTGTCACTGGAAAGGCCTCTGGTGAACGAATTCGTCCCCCCTGGTGGATTATCTAAGTATTGTATGTATCTAATTGTATACATCAGGTTTTTCAAGAAAAAAATATCACATTGATCATGTAGAGGCTTCAGAACTCATATATCAAATATGATGCATCTGGTGTTATAGGGTTAAACATTATAGATTAGTAGGTGTTTGTGGTTGGAGGTTACTGTTTTGAGGGGTTTTAAGGGTCAAAGGTTCTTTTTTAAGTTAATGGCTGTGACAGTATCTTTTTTGCGTCTGATGCACTAGAGTCATAATTCACTCCTGGTTCTGCTTTAAGAGTAAATGCTGCTGTTGTTTTCCTTCAGAAGAAAAGAAGAATGAGACAAGCTGGAAAAAACAGAAAGAATTCCTCCCCCCTGGTGGATTATCTGTGTATTGCATGTATCTAATTGTATACATCAGGTTTTTCAAGACAAAAAAATATCACAGTGATCCTGTAGAGGGCTTCAAAACTCATGTATTCAATATAATTAGTTTGGCGTTATAGGGTTAATATATTCCCACTCTTTGATTTATGCCTTTGTGTATTAGGCTTTAGTGGTAACAGCAGGTGTATATTTATATAAACTCAGAAAAATGCTAAAAATCCAATACCCTCCCTGTCCCAGACAACTCTGCAGTGAGACAATTCAGCCAAATGAAAGAACCTAAACATCATTTATTCCAGTAGCTGCACTCCTTCATTGCTCCTGCTTCACCATTACACACACTGTTATCCTGCAACATGGTAAGGCTTTGATAGATGCCTCGTGCTTCATTAGCTACAGTCTCTCAGTCTGGGAAGCACTTACACAATATCAAACAGCTTCAGCCGGAAACCCAATGAGGCAAAAATACTCTAACCTATGCACTACGTACAGAAAAAAATGACATCAGACGCAACATATGCAGAACGTAACTTCAGTTCAAAATAAAATTAATCAGTGTCCATTCAGTGGTGATTCAGATGCAGTCTTCATTTATGAACGACAAGGTAAACAAGACAGTTAACCCATAAAGACCCAGTGCTACTTTTGTGATTTTTTCTCGACATTTAACATTTCTGAAGTTTTTTATCATAGTTTATTGCAATATAATCTTCTGCATTTTACTTTTTAGAGAAAAAGTGATATTTTCCTGTATTTAATTCACTGATCGTGTAGCTGTTCATTAAAGCTGAGATGAAATTGAAGGGTTATTATATTAAAAAAACAGAGAAAACTGAAGAAAAAGTGGCATTTCCTGCAAAATATGTCATTAACTGAACATAAACCAAGCGTCCCCACCACTGTTATTTATCAAACTCCTTGGGTTTTACTGGTGAATCAATGATGGTGTTTCCAAGGTAACTACGTAGCTTCTAAACGTCCAAATGGGTCATATCTGATGACCATGAGAAGATGACAAACTGTATTTTACCTCAGTTATTTACATGTATCGATAGGATTAGTGGATCAGCAAGTATTAAACAGTTTATATCAGTAGATGGTTTTGTTTGACGGTGGATGTTTGGGTCTTTATGGGTTAAAGTTTAAATATGTAAGATTTGAGTGTACGTGTACGCTTGTGTAAAGTTTGCATTGGAGTCTGTTATTTTCCATTACTAAGCTGTAGAACTGAAGAGCACGAACAAAACTACTTGTATATGAGAAAAGTTTGTCTGTAAAAAAGGTACAGGTACTTCGCTTAAAAGTGGAGTTAGCGAAACAGACTCCAGCACAAGCTTCACATTAGCACACAGATTATAACACTAAGAACCTTTAAATGTAACTCATAGATCAGAGGTGTCCAACATAAGGCCAGTGGACCAAAACCGGCCCACCAAAGGGTCCAATCCGGCCCATGGGATGAAGTTGTGAAAGACAAAAATTAAAAGTCAATGATATTAACAATCAACAATGTCAAAATAATTGTACTTCAGTGGTCACATACAGACCAATATGATCTCAAGTGGGTCAGACTAGTAAGATACTATCATAATAACCTATAAATATTGACAACTCCCAATTTTTTCTGTGAAATTACATGAAATTGCTTACATTTACACACTATCCTTTCACAAAAAATGTGAATAATCTTAACAAATATGAACAACAGGAAATGTCTTAAGAGAGCAAAGTGAGGTTTTAACAATATTCTGCCGGTTACTAAATGTTTTGTGTGTTTGAAGATCGACTGTGATCAGTAAGTCGTAAGTTGTATTGCACTGCAGTGTGTAAATGATAAAACCGAGGCATAATATTGTTAAAATCGCTCAAAATTTTCATAAGAAATTTCAGGTTGTTCATGCTATTCACAATTTTTTTTAGAATACTTTGTAGATAAATGTAAACATTTTCCTTAATGTAATGTAATTTCCTTAAAGTAATGTGTTACGTTGTATAAATGTGAGTTGGGGTGGGATTTAATACGTTTTTGTTTTTCCCACTCGTTTTTGAACAATATGTATTGAATTTACTTAATTACTAGTGTACATGGCAGATGCTATTTTGTCTTGATCACCTTTATTTGTGTATTTGCTCTGATATTAGTTACTTGTACACATAAAAATGTTTAGTCTTTTTCTTCTGCTTAAAACAAATAAATGAAAAAAAAAAGTAATTGAATTTTTTCACGCTAAAACATGAGAAAAGTTTGGCGTTGACATTATTTATAACTTATTGCACTATTATTCTACTAGTCCGGCCCACTTGGGATCATATTAGGTTGTATGTGGCCCCTGAACTAAAATGAGTGTGACACCCATGTTGTAGATCACAGGTGTCAAACATGCGGCCTGGGAGCCAAATCCGGCCCGCCAAAGGGTCCAGTCTGGCCCCTGGGATGAATTTGTGAAATACAAAAATTACACTGAAGGTATTAATCATTTTAGCTCAGGTTCCACAAGAAGACCAATTTAATCTCCAGTGGGTCAGATCAGTCAAATACTATCATAATAATCTATAAATACTCACAACTCCAAATTTTTCCCTTTGTAAATGTAAACATTTTCATGTCATTTTACTGTATTTACACTAAAACTAACTAACTTTTCACAAAAACACAAAAAAACCTCAATAAATATGAACATTTTGAAATGTCTGAAGTGTAATTTTAACAATATTCAGCCTGTTATTAGATGTTTTGTGTATTTGTAGATCCACTGTGATCTGTACGTTAAAATTTACATGTGTAAATGATAAACTGAGACATAATATTGTTAAAATTGCACTTAGTTTTCTTAAGAAATTTCCATTTGTTCATGTTATTCACATTTTTTCAAAGGATAGTTGGTAAATGTAAATATTTTCATTGCATAATTTTACTTTTTTTGCTCTAAAACATCGAGGAAAGTTTGGAGTTGACATTATTTATATGTTATTATGGTTTTTTTCACTGGTTCGGCCCACTGCAGATCAAATTTAGCTTAATGTGGCCCCTGAACTAAAATGAGTTTGACACCCATGTTGTAGATCAAATGAACAAAAGAGTATTCAGTAGTTCCTTCTAGTCTTTTTTATAGTTTACTGTTCTTCTGAAACTGGGACACCAGTCCCAACACCTGCTCCGATGCCGTGATGACCTTATTCTGCAGGTACAGTGCACTGTTTTTAGACGTCTCGTTCAAAAAGTATCGGTAGTTCACCATTATCCCGCATGAGTTCGCCACACCCCTGGGGCTGGTGTCGGCGTGCCAGTTGAGCCGCCACATGACGGCGCCGTTTTGCAGGTGAAAGTTGGCCACGGGATTTAAGGCGTACCCTCGCCGTTTCTCCCCGTAGAGGTACCACGCGCACAGTCGCATCAAGACCGGCTCCAGGACGCGGGTCAGCCTTTCAGAACGCATCCACTCGCTGGTGCCGATCAGCTTACGGAGGACGTCCACGGCCGAGGTGCCAGGGTCCGAGTCAGTGGCCTGTTCCACCTCCTTCCATTCCTGCTCGGAGAGGAGATCCAAGCCACGGCCCTCCTTCCTGTACTGGCTGAGCAGGCCTTGGACCCAGGAGGAGAAACCAGGGATGGGCGACAGACTGGAGAACTGAGCCATGTGAGGGAATTCACTCTGGAAGAAGAAAACCAAGACAAGAATCAGACTACTCCCTCCCTCTACGTACATGTTGACAAGCAAGGAATGAATGAACATGTGAATATGAAGTTGGAGATTGTTACTTAAAACATGAGCTGTAAGTAAAAATAAAGTTGTCCTTCGAAGAGGGGTAGTGGTGGCGGGTTTAGGAAAAAAAAAAACTAGGAGCACTCGGAGAGCGCAGACCTTCACCAAGGCAGATCAGTGATTTTGTCAGTGTATGACCTTATAACAGTTGTTTTATTGCACGTGTTTACTTTTTAGAAAGTGCTGCTCTGATATTTTATGGCAAGAGGAGGAAGACTGTTATCCAGTAACACACTAAAGTTAAAATGTTTTATTTCGGAGTATTTCAATGAGTGCCCTATAAAGCGTAAATGAAAACACAGTGTAAATTCAAAGGTTAAATCAGAAACAGAGGAAACTGAAGAAAAAGGGTCTTTTTCAGCAAATATATCAATAACTGAACATAAATACAAGCGTCTCCATCCACTGACATTGATCCAACTCCATGGGTTTTACCGTTGAATCAATGTTGTAGACGATAACAGTGTTTCCATGGTAACTACGGAGCCTCTGAACGTCCAAATGGGTCATATCTGATGACCATGAAAAGATGACAAACTACATTTTACACCAATTATTTCCATGTATTGATAGGATTAGTGGATCAACAGGTATTAAACAGTTTAGATCAGTAGATGGTGTCGATATACACATTATTTAAAACCACATTGTATACTGAATATTGTATATTTTGCAAAATTTGATAGTCCATTATAACTCCGTCTTACTTGTTTATTTGTTTTATTTAATTTTTTACTGCATGCATCTTACCTACTCCATGGTCTATGTATGCATGAAACCACTGAAGCAAATTCCTAATAATGTGAACATACATTTTGATACAATGCAACAGTTTTTCTGATACATTTTTTTTGGAATGTTCTTTGCAGTGGACAGTATTCTTTTTTGTAAGTAAAGCTGTGAAACTCTTGTCCCCTACAGATGAGTGTTAAGATGTGCAACGGCAAGAAATCTAAATTAATCGGATCACTACATGCTACGGCTTTTCACTCCTCGCAAAATGAGAACTTTTACATTCACACCTATTTTCAAACTAAGTCTGTCTGATTTAACTCCCTCTCTACTGAGATTCACACCCCTACAAAACCATCCGGTGATAGTTTCTGCATTTTTCCTACTGAAATACTTATCACAAAAAAAAATATATATATATTGCATTGTCAGTATTTCCTATCATGCAGCCCTAGTAGGAAATCACTGCAAAAAAAACCAAAAAAAAAAAAACAGTGCAGGATCATTTGAATTCATGGAGACAGTTGCCTCAACCTGACTTAAACGGCTTACAGAAAAAAAAAAAAAAATAGGGATGGGGAAATGAGAGAACAAGGTAAAAGGTAAAAGGAAAACAGATGAGCGGCGGTACAAACCCTGCTAGAATGCAAAGGGCACCGGTTTCACAACAGTGGAAATATAAGTGAGACGAACACTGCACCCCAGAAAATCAAATCAAAAAACGGAATTTTTTGGTTTGTGCTCAGGCCTTTAGCTCCTCAGACAGGGGACTGCATTCTAAATCAACTCCATTGCTCCACGATGTTGCACAGCTGATGGAGACAGATGATACTGCACCACCTCCACCTCCACCCCCCCCCAAGTCACTTGTACTCTCACCTGTAACCCATAAAGACCCAGCGCTACTTTTATCCAATCCAATCCAACTTTATTTGTAAAGCACTTTAAAATAACTGCAGTGGACCAAAGTGCTGTACAGAAGAACAATTAAAACCAAAATAGAAGAATAAAATACAGAATAGATTTAAAGACATAGAAACTGTACAAAAAAGAAAAAAAGTGCTATACAGAAGAATAAATAAAAGCCAAATAAAAGAATAAAATACAAGAATAGATTAAAAAGCCACACAATTAAAAACAGCAAAATAAATAAATAAATAACAGATAAATTAGAACAATTAACCACTACCAAATAAAAACAACAGAATAAGGATAGTACCTTCAAACATCTCACATGGTTTCAAAAGCCAAGGAGAAAAAATGGGTTTTAAGAAGGGATTCAATAGTTTAGGAGCTGCTGCAGCAAAGGCACAGTCACCCCTGAACTTGTGTGTAGTTTTTGTTTTTTATGTCAGTTCCAAAATAAACTTTTCTCTCTTTTTAACCTTTAAGTGACTTATCACCATTTATTGTAATATTACCCTTTTTATTTTCTTTCATTCATTTGTTTGTTTATTTCGAGCATTTATAGTATACAAGCAAATTCCAAATTCCCCCCAAAGGAATCATTCATTTATACTCGAAAAGGAGTGGGAAGAAGAAAAACGTATTTAATCCCACCCCCATTCTCATTCAAATGACTGAACATAATAATGTTTTAAATACTCACTCCTGTCCTCCGACTTCAAGCCAGAACAATGAGCAAAATGGAACAAAATAGGCCTATACCAAATTAGAATAAACTCATTTGACGGTATTTACATTGCATAACCAAAATGTGCGTTAAAAAAAAAAAAAAAAAAAAAAGAAACAAAGTACAGTGAAATTTTTGCATTTCACAAATTCATCATGCGGGCCGGATTGGACCCTTTGGAGGGCCGGATTTGGCCCCCAGGCCCCTGTGTTGTGGAAGATGATGGTGTTTTCACGTTCACTACAGAACCTCTGAACATCCAAATGGGTCATATCTGATGACCGTGAAAAGATGACAAACTGTATTTTACACCAATTATTTACAAGTATTGATAGGATTAATGGATCAACAGGTGTTAAACAATTTAGATCAGTAGATGGTTTTGGTCGCTGATCGATATATGGGTCTTTATTGGGTTAAATAATGTGTCACATTATTTTCCCACATTATCTGATAGTCCATTATAACTCTATCTTACTTATTTATTTTGCAGTTGTCCTTCACTGTAACGTGGTTCACCTTTTGCGGCCTCACTGTTTCGTGGATTTTTTTTAGTGCAGTTTTGCATGCTTTTTTTTTGTGCATTGTGTTCTGCTTCCTGATTGGCTAAGGGACTGTAGACCATTGTCAATCAATCTCCTCCGTGCCGTGTCTCCTGTACAGTACAGAATGCGTTCTTCTTGCCAAATTTACACAAATGTTCGATCACTAGCAGTGTGACTCTGAAGTGCTGTATGTTTGCAAGTTTTCTCCTGACAAAACCCATAATGTCGACGAAACGTTCTGCACCGACAAAGGCACCTGCGGTCGCACCCAAACAGCAGGTTGATCGTTAAAATTAAATTTGTCATTTCTAAAAGCTATCATATTTATTTATAGGAAAACGTTTATATTTTTATTTCTCAAACAAATGTTTGGGCCTGAAAACAGGTTTTGATCTTTGGTTTCATTCTATAATACTGTACTTATTTTTTAAAAATCTACAAAGGTTTGAACTTTGAGAGTGTTTAAATAAGAAAGAAATGTGAGAAAATGTTAATGCCTGTCTGAGAAAAGTGTATAAAGTGTGTGGTGAGGGGTTTTACAGCCTTAAAACATATATAATTGTAAAAAATAAAGCTGACTACTTCACAGATTTCGCCTATTGCGGGTTATTTTTAGAACATAACCCCCGCGATAAACGAGGGAGCGCTGTATTCTAATTTATTTTTTACTGCATGCTTCACGTTCTCTGCGGAGCCTCTGAACATCCAAATGGGTCATATCTGATGACCATGAAAAGATGACAAACTGTATTTTACCTGAATTATTTCCAAATATTGATAAGTTTAGTAGGTCAGAGGTTATTAAACATTTTAGATCAGCAGATGATTTTAGTCGCCAGTGGTTGTTTGGATCTTTATGGGTTAATATCCATCCTTCTTGCTCCCTTGTCTTGACCTTGTAAAAAAAAAAAAAAAAAAAAAAAAAAAAAAAAATGGCGCCCACCCATCTCAGTGGCTCTCTTCCACCCTGCTACCCTCTATTTTACCCGAAAAACACTCTCCCACTCGTTCTCTCCGCCCATCTTCTCGCTCCGGCGTCTCTGTTGATAAGTGACGGAGTGATGTGGCAGGTAGAGGAGTGAAAGGCTGCAGATGAAAAGTGGGAAGTGTCAGACGACCCCTAGAGGGACAAGCTGCTATCTGACGGCTTCTCCCTACATCTCACTTCAAAATCCAACCTTCTCACTTTCTGGGGCTTCCTTCTGCCCCCCCCCCCACTTACCCCTACCTTACCCCTACCTTCCCTCTTCTCACTCTGCTGTGTCATGCTCTCGCCTTTTTCACTTTTAACTATCAGCATACTCTGGTGTTGAGACCGGAGAGGGAAAGATGGATGAGGTTTAACAGAATGAAGGTGATGGTGGAATAAGGATAAGGTGAATAGGTAGCGGAGAGGAAAAAAAGGAGGGTGGGGTGGGGGGGGTCGTGCCAGAACAGCACTCTGGGGTCCAATCTGCAAAGACAAGCAAGACCTCCTCCCTTCACCTTAAATCATGACTGTGACCTTTTCCTTTCCACTCTATCATCTATCCATCATCATAGTGGTCCCTCTGTGGCTGTGCTGCTCCTCTCTTCACCTCTGTTTAAGGTAAAGCCTCGTTGGAAAAAGCCTCGGCGGAATACAAGCCTGTGGTGAGTCTCAAAAGGGGGGCGGGGGGGCAGCGCTTACACCATCAGGGTCAAGGGTTCTACAGCCATTAGGGTCATAAAAGATGTATGCATTAGCTGGGGTGTTTGAGGTAAAAGTGTCCAGAAAAAGTTAATGTTTAGTCCGGTTAAGTTTGTTTATTCCTCCAAGAGAAGCTGATCTAAATAGGGCAATTTAGAATAGAATAGAATAGAATAGAATAGAATAGAATAGAATAGAATAGAATAGAATAGAATAGAATAGAATAGATATTTATTGTCACTGTCACATGGAACAATAAAAATTTGTTTAGCAGCTCTGCTCTGTTTAGCAGCAATAATAATAATAATAATAATAATAATAATAATAATAATAATAATAATAATAATAATAATAATAGTAGTAGTGGTAATAATAATAATAATAATAATAATAATAAAAAAATAATAATAGTAATAATAATAGTAATAATACTAATAGTAATAGTAATAACAACAACAACAACAATAATAATAATAATAATAGTAAGAGTAATAGTCATAATAATAGTAGTAGTAATAATAATAGTAATACTAATAGTAATAACAGTAGTAATAACAGTAATAATAATAATAATAATAATAATAATCACCATCATCATCATAATAATAGCCACATGTAACCGCTTGTGGATAAAAACTGTGCTTGAGTCTGTTGGGTCAAGGGTTCTACAGCCATTAGGGTCATAAAAGATGTATGCATTAGCTGGGGTGTTTGAGGTAAAAGTGTCCAGAAAAAGCTATGAAAGTCAAAAAGAGGAGTTTGCTTTGATTTTGCAGGAAAAATGAAAAAAGAAAGTGTTGACATGCAAAGCTAGTCGACTTGTTGATGAAAGCCATTTGTAAAGCTTTCACCGTCTAACATGTGGCACAAATGCTCCTAATGCCACAGCAAAACAATACATGCGGAGCTGACTGAACCACATGTTGTCATTAATAAAAACACCACTAAGGAAAACGCACAAACTATGACTGACTAAAGAGACTGCAACTCTAAAACATGATTTTTTTTTTTTTTTTTGTGAGGATACATTTATAAAAAAGCCATTTCCCATCTCTTGCGTAGAGTGGATTCTCATGTTCTCTTGAATATTCCAATTATTTAACAAGTGCCGTCTGAAGCAGCGCGACATGAAGTGCTCGCAACTACCGCTCTGTGTGTCTGCTTCAAAAAGGGAGGAAAAGAGGAAGGAAAATATTTTTAAAAAGGCAGCAAAAATCTGCTCTGTCACAGCTGTTTTTCCTAACACCAGCTGGGCCACACCTGAAGCCAACCACGGCCTTGTAATTTAATTCAATGCGTGAGCCATACTAAATGAAACTAAGCTAATACTTATCGCTCCTACACAGCTGGGAAAGAGTTAACAGCTGTATCTGTGTGTACATACTCTATGATAAAGTAGATTTTCTTTTGCGTTTTTTTTCCCCAACTTATTTTATTGAGTTTTTTCAGTCACAGGTTACATGTATACAACATACAGGGGTTATATGGGTAAAAGGGCATTTGTCTCCTCTGCTCCTTGCACATGGAATATGTTGCTAAAAGACTGGAAAATGACTAAATTGATCTCCTTGAATGTTTTTAAATCCAAACTCAAAGTGCTTGAGACTAACTCAGTGACTTGCACCTGTTTTTCATCGTTTGACTTGTTCTGTAAATTCTTGTATGTTGTAACTGTGTGTTGTATTTCATGCTGCCTCTTGGCCAGGACTCCCTTTGCAAAGAGGTTCTTAATCTCAATGGGATCTTGTTTCCTGGTTAAATAAAAACTAAAAAAAAATACTTTTGTATGTAAAAGGATATAAAGTCAATAACCGAAGTGACAGCAATGTATAAAAACAAAATAAAACAAGTGTTAAGAAAGCGCAAACCTCCACCAAGCACCCTGAACGGTGTGCATGTGTGGATCGACTATTTCTTTTTAAATTCAACAGTTTCAAGGTTATTCCATACAGCAGAAAAAGTCGACGCTTGGTACCAGTCATGTGTATGTCAAATTATAATAAATTCCAATCAATATTTGTTGAGTTATAATGAAAAATGTGTGGTAAATAGGATTTTCAATGTTAAATGTAAATGTCCACAGAGTCCACATTCCACAGTGGATGTGGACAATTTTGTGCCAGATACAAGATATTGTTCTAAGCTACAGGTGGATCAAATTGGAGGCTAATCGGAGTCGTTTTGAATTTTTTATGAATTTTGGAAAATTGCTCAATGATGAGAGATAGGAAAATTTGAGATTTTGTGACCTTGCTGTGACCTTGAACTTTGGCCTACTTGGCCCAAAATTTAATGGGTTGGTCCCAGGGCCTAGGCCTATCTGTTGGTAAAATTTGGTAAAGATGGTTGGAATAGTTTTCCTGTAAAGTTGCTAACAAACAAACAAACACGCAAACAAACACGCAAACAAACACACAAAGCAAAGTGATCACAAAACCTCCTGGCGGAGATAGCAACCACAACAAAGAACAAAACAGACACCAAACAAACAGTACCTCGACATTAAAGAATAAAATTATTTTAAAAAATTTTAAAAATTAATTTAAAAAAGCCCTTTGTATGTAAAAGGATATAAAGTCAATAACCTAAGTGACAGCAATCTATAAAAACAAAATAAAACAACCACAACAAAGAACAAAACAGACAGCAAACAAACAGTACCTCAACATTAAAGAATAAAATTATTTAAAAAAAACTTTTGTATGTAAAAGGATATAAAGTCAATAATGTAAGTGACAGCAATCTATAAAAACAAAATAAAACAACCACAACAAAGAACAAAACAGACAGCAAACAAACAGTACCTCAACATTAAAGAATACAATTATACGATCCGATGTAAATCAGTGTAAACATGGTCCATCTCAGTGTTTAAGGTGCCTCATTGCACATATAATCTCAGGCTCCTATACAGGGTGAATAAAAAAAAAAAAACTATACATTTTGAAAAATTACCCCCAGTTCTGCATTTGATAATTTTTGGAATTCTCTTTTATGGACGTCAGTAGGTAGGGGATTGGTGGATATTTGTCCAAATTTACAGACCCAGGTTTTCATGCATGAGTGAGCAGGGGCACATTGCACAATCCAAGTTAAAACTGGTTTGCGCAAAGTAGCGGTGGGATTTAAATCCAATCAAAGGTCACGGGAGGGGACAATGGGCATCCATCTTGTTTCCACAAAATTGCCAGGTTATAGCATGAACACTCTGGCCAACATGTCAGTTTCATTTCTTTACCGATGGCAGCTGTTCCTGCGTTTCAAAGTTAATTCAACTTGTTTAGGCCTGAAAATGTCACTGAGGACAGGCCAAGTTAGGGTTAGGCTTAGGTTTAGGCTTAGGGTTAACCCCTGCTCACTCATGCATGAAAACCTGGGTCTGTAAATTTAGACAAATATCCACCAATCCCCTACCTACTGACGTCCATAAAAGAAAATTCCAAAAATTATCAAATGCAGAACTGGGGGTAATTTTTCAAAATGTTTTTTTTTTTTTTTTTAAACACCCTGTATATTCAGGAGTAAATTGGGTTCAGTTCACTCTGGCCACAAATGTAAATGCAAAAAGTATCTTTTCTAGCTATAATAACAAAGGATTGTTTGAAATGTGCACATAATATATGATCAACAAAGAGGTTAGATTTTCATTTCTTCTAATTCTCCAGTTCCTTTACAATTCTCGTCCTGTTCTAACGTTTCCATTTTGTTTCCACTACTGCTGCTGTTGTAAGTTACTTTTACTCCACATGTCATGATGCTGGTGTTTATGTTATAGCGTGCCTATATATACTAAGGTCAACCTGGAGGCACACGCAGCTTTAGCCTTGAAGCTCTACTGTAAATAACTCGCAGAGAATAATATCCATAGAGAACACGAGGCTTTTTCATGTCAGGTTTTCAAGGCTTTACACGCTACAGGTATTAATCATCGTGTTCTTTTTGTCATTAGTATTTTCAAACAGAATGTAAATAAAAAAAAAACAAAAAAAAACTGCGATTTTCTTTCAGATACTGGATTTTTCTGAGGTTTCGCAACAGGCAACCAAGCAAAGGACATCTAAGACAATGACTATCATCCTCTTCATCACATTCTAACCAAATGGAGAAGCAGAAGCAGTGGACGACTCACCTCACTATCACGTAGGACTCAACTTAACACACGATGTTTTATCCCAACGGTGTCCAGTCCTGGTCCTCGAGGGCCAGTATCCTGCATGTTTTAGATGTTTCCCTCTTCCAGTCCACCTGACGGTCGTTATCAGGCTTCTGCAGAGCTTGATGATAGGCTTATCATTTGAATCAGGTCTGTCGGAAGAGGGATACATCTAAAACATGCAGGATTCCGGCCCTCGAGGACCAGGAGTGGACACCCCTGTTTTATCCCCATCAGACTGTACAACACTGAAGTCAAAAGACTAGAGACTAAACTAGAGATTTTGTAAATAATTTCCTCATCAAACAGCATCAGAAAGCTGAGATCCTGAGCTTTCTGACACTAGAACACTTTATGGCACCAATGTAGGACTCTGTTACAAGTAGAAAGAGGCTTCCACACAGGCTAAAAAATGCTTGAAATAACAAAAAATAGGACCAATGGCCCTGTAGCTTACCAGCCAAATGAAAAGCTTTGGGAAATGTATCCAGATGCCATTTATTATCACCCAGTTCTGTGTATTTATTCTGTTACAGAAATAGCCCATGTTTTGGTCATATTCCAATCAGATCTGTAAAAAATTCAAACTCCAACTTGATATCATTGATACTGATTTATTGGATCAATCCACTTCCTATCTGTTATAATAGGGAAATTTTTCAAAGTCGCACCAAATCCAGAATCAGATCCGGATCCAAATAATTTCACTAACTTTTGTTGACGTCATCATAAAGAAGCTGTGTACCAAGTTTGAAGTCAATTGGAATTGTAGTTTCGGAGAAGAAGACGATTGAAATTCTTGTAACGGACGACGCCAATAAGCTAAAAATCTGAGTCCATAGTATAGATACTGAATTTTTAAGATCAAAAAGCATGTTTAAGCAGATGTAAAATAGTTGAAAGTTTATTACTGCCATCTCAAAAAGACATTTGGGCATTTATAGTTGTTTCTGAAAATGAATGTGCTAAAAACTTCAAGTCTGTTTTTTTTTCTTTTTTACTAAAACACACTGTTTTAAACATTTTTTATTTATAATAATAATAATAATAATAATAATAATAATAATAACAACACTGGGTTACAAAAAAATGTTCTTTGCAAGTTGTCTAGGTTTTTTCAACTGAATTAGGACCATTTTGCACCCCTAAATCCAAAAATGACATCTATTTTTCTCAATCAGGTCAGGTTTTTTTTGCTAATTTGATTTTGAAAAATTTGATCTTCTCACAAAATTGATGACATTTTTGTGACTTTATCAGTTGATTTTTTAATATAGTTCTCACCCAAAATAGGTTTTAAGAGAAAAAAAATCATTTTCTAACAGGATGTATTTATCATTTATTATGTATTCACCGCAGATGTAGCAGAATACGTCAGGCTTATTTTTGCAAGATCTTCTAGTCAAAGCCATTTCATTCACCTGTAATATTAAAAAAACCATTAATCGTAAATTGTCAAAACTAAAATCTTCAGAACTCGTTTATTGCAAGAAATAGGAAAGAATTTTGTATCATATGACGTGAAAATGCCCATAAATGTAAGCAAAAATGTTAAAAAGCCAATATGTAGCATAGTTCAGAAAGTTGACCTGATTGAGCAAAATTCATGTGATTTTTTGATTCAGCACACCAAAATTATCCTAAATCAGCTCAAAAAACTTAAACAATAAATTTCTTGTTGACCAGTGTAATTAATGGACAGATATTGAAAGTTAAGTTATTAAGGTGCAAAAGAATTGGCCAAAAAGACATTTTTTGACACAAGAAAACATGAAGACACCGAAGTGACCTGTTATAATGGCAGTCTGTGGAGGTCAATATACCCTCACTGTAAAAAATAAATAAATAAATAAATAATAATGCATGCAGACGGGGAAAGTAAAACTGACCACTGATGTATCGATTGACCTTTCGTATTATTGACTAAGTGTTTTGTCAAATGCTCAAAAAACCATGGCATTTCTATACTTGGCAGACAGCAGTAAGCAGACTCTTCCACATAAAACACTACATCTGGATTATACAGGGTGTCCCATAAGTCTCCATACATAGGAAAAATAAACGTTTCTATAATATACTCTATATGACTGCCATTTTGTCGGGAACACATTTCAATGCGTGTCCTCCACTGCTGAAGAACTATAAAGAAGAAATATAAAGAAATACATGTTAGAACCATATATGTATTATGTCTCCTATGTATGGAGACTTATGGGACACCCTGTAGATGGGTTCACTACAAAGATCTGGTCTGGGGGATACTGCTTAAATTGTGTCCTTCCTGAAAACAAAGGTCCAAAAGAATTAGCAAAAAAGACATTTCCTGACACTTTTATTGCAAAAAAAAACATGAAGATACTTAGGCTGCCTGTTGTAATGGTAATGGCAGTCTTAAAAGACTCAAACAGTAACAGTGCACAGTCACAGATGCCCGAGCTTTTTCAATTTTTAATGAAGCCTGTGAACTTGAATGTCAGAATCAAATTATTATTCAATTCAGAGTTTAACATGACTGGAGGGGACCTTTAAAGGATAATGTGTTTGTTTTATCCTGCTTTCTGTTTACTGTTTGGTTTTGTGTGTTTAAAGATGTTTTTTTTTTTTTTTTTTTTTTTAATTTCTTCTCCGTGTATTACCAGTGTCATAAAATCGCAGAAAAAATGATTAGACCAGCCTTGTTTTCTTCTATTTCTTGTTCATTTTAATGCCTGGTACAACTAAAGATACATTTCTTTGGACAAATATAATGATAACAACAAAAATAGCTCATAACAGTTTAATTTCAGAGCTGATATCTGTCCACTTTCCATGGTTTTCTTGATAATAACCAAAATCACTTCAGTTCTTACATCAATATCTGTTGCATTGGACTAACAAAAACAGTGCTTTCAGGCATTCTGTGTTTTCTTTTCTGTCCGTCTTAGTCACATGATACACACAGGAGGTAGTACTTGATTGCATAACCCAGTGGTTTTCAACCTTTTTTGGCACATGACCCCATTTTAACATCACAAATTTCTGGCGACCCCAGACATTCAAAACAGAGAATTTTTTTTTGCAAAAATTAATTTGTTTTTGATCATGTAAATGTTAATTTTAGACAACATTTAGGCTATATAATGTATATAATGCACCTTTTTGGTGTCTGCATCTCAGTTTCTCTTGGAGATGTCTTAGCGGGGCCAGACGGGTGAAGAAATCATTCCATTCTCTGTTCAGTCTGGTTTTCTGACTGCGACTGTGTCCGGGTTGAAGCGTAGTAACGCACGTGGTCACATGATCAGGTCAATCAAGATCTGCCCTCTCAGATATTATATCCTGCATTTTATTTGAACTTGATTTTTATTAGGAAAAGTGTGTGGTGTTTTTATTATAATAAAATACAGTATATATTGAATAATTACAAATATTTTTTCTTAGTAATTTGACAAAAAAAATTTTAACAATAGTCACTTTTCCATTGGACATCTGCGCAAAACTTTACCCATATTTACTAAATATAAAAAAACAGAAGTGCGTAATGTTGTTTTTCCATTAAATCACAAATGTGATGATTTGTTTATTTATTATTGCGAGATGACAAGAGAAGTCATTCCATAAACATGGCGACGAACGTAAATACGGTGTTGATTTACAGATATATTCATTATTATTATTATATATTACCCCTCTATCTTGTACTAAATTAAAAAATGATTGGGTTTCCTGGTGTGTCCATACATACCGCGACATGTTTCTTCTTCTTCACTTGTTGTAATGTACGTCAACATCAGTTTTTTTTTAACTCTTTCATGCACGAATTATGAGAACCTTAATCAAAATTTTTTCCTGAGTATTTTTATCCCTCTTTAGGCATGAAAAAAACAATGCAATTGAAAAATTTCCTCTGAAAAATAAATAAATAAAATAAAATAAAATAAAAATAATTTTAAAAATTCAAAAATACATTAAAAAAAAATAATGGAAAAAAAAAATTTATGAACCTATTTTTCATTAAGTTGCAAAAATGTCCACTCAGCTAGACACCACAAGTTTAATTTCTGATGCACAGAAACATGTATTTACTGATAAACTATGTGGAAACTATGGGGAGGGCTTGTGACTCTGGGGGTTTATACTCAGGAGAGATCTACATAATGTTACCAATTCATGTCAGAAAAGATATGTAGTGTCTTAAAACTTTCATAAACATATGTGTAAAAAAAAAAAAAAAAAAAAAAGATCAACAAAATCCATGAATATACAAGAGAACAGAGAGAATAGCTGTCCACTGTAGTGACCAGTATGCATGAAAGGGTTAATTCACCTGACTCTAGTTGCAAAAAAAGGTCTTTCCATTGCAGTTTTGCATGATATATCATTTGCGCTACGCCCGAAAAACCACCTCTAGCCAGCACAAAAACTTTTAATCAAAAAATTAGACTTTTGGCAAAATTTTCGTTTTTCCATTAGGTAAATTTTTATGCGCAAGTTATATTTGCGCAATTTGAGGGTCAATGGAAAAGCAACTAGTCACTAGAAATTTCAGGTGACCCCATTTGAATTCCAGGTGACCCCATGGTTGAAAAACACTGGCATTACCATTGTTTTTGATGACTTCTGATGGTCTTATAATCTTTTCTGTGACTGTATTTGCTTCTATTTGCTGAAAAACATCCTGAATGCTGCCTGCACCCACCTGTAGTTCTCTCACCACCCTCTTGATGAGGTAGTTGCCCAGCTCCACCCCTTGTAGGCCCGCCTGGGTGGAGGAGATGGAGTAGAAGATGGCTGCGTTTATTTTATTCACATCCTCCTCTGACTCGAGTGTGGCAAACTCGCGGACGATACCCTGAGACAGAAAAACACAACCCTGTATTATTGTTTTCATCGTCCAGTTGAGGCATATGTTTCTGTCGGAGAGCCGTCGGTGCAAAACTGTGAAGATGTAATTCTGTTCTGGAATTTCATCGCTGTTAAAAGCTGCCTGTTTTTTTTTTTTTTCTCCCCGCACTACAACAGCAAGGAAAGAAATCAAGCAAGTAGAGGTCAGTCTCAGAGGGATATGCAGTTTAAAGGTCTTTGTGTTGTTTTTTCCCACAGCAATAATCCATTTGTCTGTGGAGAGCAGGAACAAAATAGTAAATCCAGGATGTTTAACTATCCTTGAAGATGTTGTAAAGTGAGACAAACTATTAAAGCAGCCTGTAGCTACAACAACCTCTAACCCAGGGGTGTCAAACTCATTTTGGTTCAGGGGCCATATTTAGCCCAATTTGATCTCAAGCGGGCCAGACCAGTAAAATAATAACTTAATAACCCATAAATAATGACAAATCCAAGTTTTTCTTTTTGTTTTAGTACAAAAAAAACCAATTAAATTATGAAAATATTTACATTTTACAAAAAAGATGTGAATAATCTGAAAAAACAGAAATTTCATTTGAAAAATCAGTGCAATTATAAAAATATTATGCCTTGATTTCTTATTTATACATGTACATTACACACAATGTTACATAAACATTTGGTAACAGGCAGAATATTGTTAAAATTTTGGAGTTTGGAACTAAAATTTGAACAATTTCTACAATATTACATCTCTTATTATTAACACAACTACAGATCATAGTGGATCCATAAATGCACAAAACATTTAATAACAGGCAGAATATTGTTAAAATTGCACATTTCGGGTTGTTCATCTTTGTTTTCATTTATGTATTTATTTGCATTTTATTGTGAAAGAATAGTTGTGTAAATGTAAATATTTTCACAGTGTAATGTTATTTTTTTCACAATGTTTCGGCCAAACGGGGCTGCCTGGTATTCGAAGCCTCAGTCATGCTCCTCTGTGTTTTCATCTGTTACGTACTCAAGATCCAACAAATTGACCATCGCATTTGTTACCAACTCTTTTAAAGGTGGGGTGCGTTTTCCTAGAGCATTTTTTACTATATTGCTTAAAATCCCCTTTACACCCCAATTACAACCAATTAATTAAATGCTCTAACACAAAAATAAAAAGATTTAGTGACCTGTGGAACAGACAGGACTGAAAAAAATCCATCCAATCATTTTAACCGCCCAATCAAAATGATTGAACGGTGATATGTCTATCAAACTCAACTGCCATTTGTCCCTCCCCCTTCTGCCCGTACCCCTCTTCGTGCATGAATCGTGCGATCTCAAAGGCTTGGAGCACTTGTACAGGAAACGAAGCCAGAGCCAGAGCTTGGCTATATTAGTTATATTAGGATGGAAAGTTCACCGACAAACTGTTTTTCAGTCCTGTCCGTTCCACGGGTGACTAAATTTTTTTATTTTTGTGTTAGGGCATTAAATAAGTTTATACTTCTTCCTACTCCTTTTCGACCATGCAAAATTCAGACTTGTATGTGCTTGAAGATAGATTCTGTCCATTTAACTGTTTTATTTTGTTTTGTTTTATTTTGTTTCTTTGCATGTTCAAAATAAATAAATAAATAAAATTAAATCAAATCAAACAGAAATGACTAGGAAATGTCACATTAGCCAGATAGTTATGAATTGGGGCCGCTGTAGCAGCTGGAGCTGGGGCGGCCGGCGTCAGGCGAATTGTTGCTGTGCAGCGCTCGTGAACCCCCGAGAAAAAGCATTGTGCGTGCCAGTACTCTGGAGGCGTGGCTTTGGGGGGGATGTCTGAAGAAAGGGGTTTGGACTTTTGAAGTATTTTCAAAATGTCGCTTGCTTGAACCATTTTTTCTAAGATCTCATACCCCACCTTTAACCCTTTCATGCACGAATTATGAGAATCTTAATCAAAATTTTTTCCAGAGTGTTTTTATTCCTCTTTAGGCATGAAAAAAACAATACGATTGAAAATTTTCTTCTGAAAATAAATAAATTAAAAATAAAAAAAAAATAAAAAATGTTAAAAAAAAATAATAATGAAAAAAAAAAAAAAAAAAATTCTTATGAACCTATTTTTCATGAAGTTCCAAAAATGTCCACACAGCTTGACACCACACATTTAATTTTTGACACACAGAAACATGTATTTTCTGATAAATTGTGTGAAAACTATGGGGAGGGCTTGTGATTCTGGGGGTTTATGCTCAGGAGAGATCTACATAATGTTACTAATTCATGTCAGAAAAGATATGTAGTGTCTTAAAACTTTAATAAAGATGTGTGTAAAAAAAAAAAAAAAAAAAAAAAAAAAAAAAAACACAATGAAAAGAACAACAAACTCCATGAATATACAAGAGAACAGCCGCAGAATAGCTGTCCACTGTAGTGACCAGTATACATGAAAGGGTTAAGAATCAATTTGGATCAATTAAATCAATTCATTATTGCAGCACTACACCCCCATTCTAACCTGTATGTTATCAGAGATGTTTTCGGTGAGGGCGACGTGGAGGACAACCAGCGGTTCCCCCGGCATGGCAGCGTGAGTGAAGGCGTAACAGCGGCGATACGGCCCCACTCTGCGCTTAAGGTCAGTCCAGTTCCTTATAGGGTGCACCGCCTCATACCTGGCAGAAGAATGATGGTTAGTCTTTTATTTTCAAGAATCTAATGCTGCTGTTGCCCGTGGCTTCAATGAAAAGGGTACGCGATGAAAAGAGAAACACACAAAGAGAACGTGACCCTTACTGGCTTATCTTTTGCAGAGTCTCGCAGGGGGACTGCCAGGTGATCCTCTCCAGTCTTAACAGACCTACTGAGAACCATTCAGACAACAAGCTCTTTAGCGTGCCATTGAGATCCTGGGGAAGACGAAAGAAAAGAGTGAGAGGTTAGAATTAACGTCCTCAAGCATCAAAGGGATAATCACAAATTTTCAGTGCAATCTTTCCCTTGGAGAGCATTGCTTAGCTCAGCGGGCTGTAGGCTGGAAATGGAGACCGGTCTGTTTGGACGTACGGTACATTTAATCTCAAACAACATCTGAAACACTGGTACCGACGTCAACAACACATCACAACATCAGATCAGAAAACACTGGGACAATAGCAAAAATGATCATAAAAGGAATGATTAGACTATGGCATGTATTTCAAACACATAGTAACAATATATTTAACTAAATAGAATAGAATAGAATAGAATAGAATAGAATAGAATAGAATAGAATAGAATAGAATAGAATAGAATAGATCTTTATTGTCACTGTCACAGGAACAATGTCAATTTGTTTCGCAGTTAAAACAATTAGTGCAAAAAGGGCTATATAAAAAAATATCATACAAGTCCTGAAAAATATAAACACTGAACGAAAGCTACGACATAAAAATTAAATATGCATATGCTACTAAAGTACAAATCTACAAATTTATACAAAAAGCTAACTCTATGCTACAGATGAGAAATATGTTCAACAAATAAGGATATACACAGGCAATATAGGATACATACAAGGTAAGATTCTGAAAAAAAAAACAAAACACACAAAAAAAAGGTGCATTGGTTGTGAATATTGCACTGAGGTAGGGCAAATATTGCACTGTCTATTAGACTGGGGGTGATGTTTGTTCAGTCAGTTGTGTGTGTGTGTGTGTGTGTGTGTGGGGGGGGGGGGCACATTTAACCATTTGTGGGTAAAAAACTGTGCTTGAGTCAGTTTGTTCTTTGTTCTAATAAAGTAAAAACTTGAAATAATATCGAATGTGATGGGCTGAAGAACCCCAATCACTAATAAATACACCGTAAAAGTGAATATGTAAAATGTGTAAACACTCAAAATGCTCTGCAGAAAAACACCTCTGGCAAATTATTACATTTTTTATCATTTCAGTATCATTTTCGTTAGTTAAAATTTGATGGTCAGCAGTCAACTAACTCCCAGCTTATTTACAAAGCTTGATACCATCTGAAACATAATATATGTTTCAACACACAATATAATGTTCTAAGTAAAATTTTAACTTGGCTGGTTAACCGAAAACCCACAATTTAAATTCCGTAGAATGGCTCGTACAGATCCATTTAGAGGTGCCAAAGAGTTCCTTGTATGAGGAGCTATTTGGCACCTTTGCAAAACAGAGCTTCCATGTAGAACCTTGGACAAGTGGTGCTATTTACAACCATTAGAAGTGCAGTGTGATGCAACAATTAAGGTCAAATATTAATAAACAACTGATGGTAAATGATAAGTGAAAAATTGATAATGATGTATAAAGCTACAGTTCCTCAGGCAGGTTATTCTGCAGCTGAGGAGCCTCAACAAATAACACTTTGTCCACTTTAGTTTTTAAGTGAGTAAGTCCTGCCCGAGGATTTCAACCTGCACAAGGTACAGCAGTTCCAATATACAGTCATGGAAAAAATTATTACACCATCAAAAGTCATCAAAAACAATGGTTATGTAATCAAGTACTAACTCCTGTGTGTATCATGTGACTAAAACAGACAGAAAAGAAAACATGGAATGCCTAAAAGCACTGTTTTTGGCAGTACAATGCCATAGATATTGATGTAAGAAGTGAAGTGATTTTGGTTATTATCAAGAAAACATGGAAAATTAATAGATATCAGCTCTTAACCCTGTAAAGCCTGAACCATTAAATCACTGATAGAAAATTCCATTTCTTTGAAACTGGAGCCTTTATTGGTCCTTCTGAACAACCCAATTTTTTTTTTTTTTTTTTCAAATATCAATTTCCATGTATGAGTTTCAATTTAGTATCATATTTGATACATTGGGTCTCAATGCTCAAATAGTATTATTTTTGAACAAACAAAAACATAATATAACACAAACATGTCCTTTTCAAAATTGGCAAAGTTCTGCCTCCTTGTTGAGCCACATTATGTAATAAATTCCCATTATGTAATAAAAGTTCAAAATGTAATAAGAATGTCACGTCATCTTGTAATAAAGCCGCATTATGTAATAAACTGATGCATTTTGTAATAAACTACGTCAACGCATTATATAGTAAATTTTTTCACATTATGTAGTAAGTTATTACAATTTGAGAATTTATTACAAAATGCACTTGACACATTTTTATTTTAAAAAAAGTAATAACATGGTTCATTATGTAATAACAATCCAAATTAATATAATTTCAGAGCAATTTAGAAGAAATTAGTCACAGGAGCTACAGGTAATGTAATCAGAACTTTAACCACACAGTTTAAAGAATAATTTAGTACATTACATTTTCCTGAAAATAAAAACGTGTCAAGTGCATTTTGTAATAAATTTCTCAAATTGTAATAACTTACTACATAATGCGAAAAAATTTACTTCATAATGCATTGAGGTAGTTTATTACAAAATGCGTCAGTTTATTACATAATGCGGCTTTATTACAAGATGATGTGACATTCTTATTACATTTGGAACTTTTATTACATAATGGGAATTTATTACATAATACGGCTCAACACTCCTTCCTCATTAATGACAGTCTTGTAGTGTCACTGGAAAGGCCTCTGGTGAACGAATCCCTCCCCCTGGTGGATTATCTGTGTATTGCATGTATCTAATTGTATACATTAGGTTTTTAAAGAAAAACATATCACACTGATCATGTAGAGGGCTTCAAAACTCATTTATCAAATATGATACATTTGGCATAATAGGGTTAAATTAAACTCTTATGAGCTATTTTTGTTATTATATTTGTCCAAACAAATGTACCTTTGGTTGTACCAGGCATTAAAATGAACGAGAAATTGAAGAAAACAAGGGTGGTCTACTAATTTTTTCCGCGACTGTATATTTAGAGGCCAGTCTATGAAGGACTTTAATTGGATAAATAAATAAAATTCTCATATTTGTGCTTTTTCCATCTCATCTTTGTCTGATTTGGAGTTGCAAGTGCCTATTGTGAGGAAAGTCTGTAGAGAAAGTCTCCACTATACCCCGTTAAATGAACACTAAATAAACAGTGGCAAAGTAATTCCAAATATCTGACATTTCATCAAACAGCTTAAAGGTATTAGCCACAAATTTCTGCTATTATACGATGATTAAAAGCGCCGTTTTCACAATCTTATGAGCTCTTTTTATTGAGAGAACTCACATTCTTACTGCCCGACAGCCGAATTGCTTACACTGGTCTGCAGGCCGGGAACAATTCCACACCATATCGTACACTGTGTGGGATGTATATGGTCCCCTGGGTGTCTGTATGCTGTTTGAATGTTTTCACATTATGAGGAGTGATTTGTTTGAGCTCTCTATGGCTGTAGAGGAAGGCACTTCAATAAACAACTTGCCATTTCAAAGCAGGCCAGTCCTCCTGCAAAGGTCAACCTTCATTTAAAGCAAATCTCTTGCAAACACACAAACAAACGTACGCTAGGAACACACACAAACATACTGACACGTATAAATGCACCCTATATTGACAGCTCCATAGGATGACTTCACTTTGGGTTTACTTTAATACCATCTTGCCAGTCATAGTAATAATAGCTAACGCAAACAAGCTCAAGCACGGTTTAGCTGTAAAAGCCACAAGCTAAATTTCTGCACAAGAATCTAAATAAGTGATGAAATATGAAAATTTTCACCACATATAGGCATCGATTATAAATATTCACCTTTTTTATGGTTCAGAAGGTTCAAGTCGAATCAAAAGTAACCCTAATAGAATCTTTAAAAGAGAAAGTTCAGGAAAAGTTTCCTCATGATCTGATATTATCTGTGTTCGTGTGTTCGACAACTTTAGCGCCCCCCCACCGGGTGAAATAATCTACGATATAGCCGATAATCCCAGCCTAGCATTTCTGGTGAAAATGCAGCGTATCAAAAGCCTGTGAGTGCAGCCTCTGCCTTGGGTAGACAATTCTCACCCACACAAAAGGAAGGCCAAGCAGATATGTGTACCCCTTTGACCTCGCAGGAGATGAAGTCTTTTGAAATGGAAGGGCCTAGAATTCAAAGCCTCTGGTTACAGAGAGAGAGAGAGACAGGAATAGAGGAAGGAAAAAAAAAGAAAAAGAATCATGCCATACTGCAAAAAAAAAAAAAAAAAAAACCACATACGGTTTTTACACTGGAGCTGGAAGAAAACTGATATACATGAATTTCCACAACCCAGATATAGTATAATCAGTAATAGCAATAGCAGAAAGTGTGCCGGTACCTTTACCCTAGTAGGCTGCATGCCACATGTCATAAAAAAAGATACCCTCACTCATACTTTGTACTGCCCGAAAGGTGTCAGACTTGTCTTTACATCTTTTATCCTCTCCGTTTGTGAATGAAAACGAAAGTCCTGGAGGTTGAAAGAGGGTGGAGGAACATCAAAAATCAATTACTCAACAAAGAGAGACTAATCTAGCTCAGAATTCAAAGAGATCCTGGCAAGAACCGCAGTAATTGCAGCCTTGCGGATTACAAACTTTCACTGCTTTAGCGAGCTTCGAAACTCGTATCATTTTTTTTTCTCCTTGTTTGTTGGAGCTTCTTTGATTATCTGCACAGTTTTTGATTGCGAGTTTTTCTCTCCCATGCCACTGTCAATACGAGTACTAAAAAGCCTCATTTTTACCGTGACCTTTTCTCATTTTTATCCCAATCAATTCCAACAACAAGCAAAGATTGCTGCGTACCAAGACAGAGGTAGAGTATTGGGTACAAGTGAGTACTCTGTAGGTAGCTCAGACCTTTTTAGGGCTACAAAAGCTCTCCGTGGGCCTGGGTTATTGAGATTAAATGCATTTGTATCATGTCTCAGCAGGAATGAAATGGATATTGAGCAGAGGAATAGAGCCTGGAGTTCCTCTGGTAATTGCAGATTCGAAAATCATTCTAGTCCTGTAACACCTAATAATGCGACGTCAAAAGGTACACACTGCAGGGTTTCAGCACCATTGCAAAAACAAAACCGAGTGTATACAAATATGCCATAAAAATGTCGGACAGAGTCTTCCACTCTAGTCTATCCAATCCATGATCCTCATGATCTAAAGCAGAGCCATTTTAAGATAATTGGGCTGTTTTTGTCCCGATTTTCCCCTTTCCCAACCAAGGATGGCAAACACCAGATTATTTTATCTCTTATAAGATTATCCAATAAGATTATCCCGTGGTCTGAGGTGTGTCAAGAGTGAATTTGTCCCAATAATAGACTCTGAAATGGTCTGAGACTGACAATCGTAAATATTAACCCATAAAGACCCAAACATCCATCACTAACCAAAACTATCTACTGATCTATAAACTGTTTAATCCATCTGTTGATTCACTAATCCTATCAATACATGGAAATAATTGGTGTAAAATGTAGTTTGTCATCTTTTCATGGTCAAAATTGCCGATAAATTTGGGACTGTTGTTTTTAATAAGTATGGAAAGGTGCAAAGGGGTAGGATTAGATAAGTTTATACTTCTTCCTACTCCTTTTCGCTCATGTAAATTTTGGAACTTAAGACATTGCAGTTTTAAGTTACGGTTTTGTTTTGTTCTCATTCTCTTGATTATAATTTATTTGCATTTCTGTTCTTAAACTGTCATTTATGTGATCAAAATAAAGATATCAATCAATCAATCAATCAATCGATCAATCAGATATGACCCATTTGGACGTTCGGAGGCTCCGTAGTGAACGTATAAACACCGTCATCTTCTACAACATTGATTCACCAGTAAAACCCATGGAGTTGGATCAATGACAGTGGATGGACATGCTTGTTTTATGTTCAGTTAATGATAGATTTTACTGAAAAAGTCACTTTTTCTGCAGTTTTCTGTTTTTGATATAAATACCCCAACTTTAATCTGAGCTTTTATGAACATCTTCATGATGAGTAAATTAAATATAGGAAAATACCTGATTTTTACTGATAAAATACAAAGTACAGAAGAGAATATTCTAATAAATGGTGATAAATCACTTAAGAAAGGTCAGGTAAAGAGAAAATTTATTTGGGAAGTGATTCAAATGTAGCGCTGGGCCTTTATGGGTTAAACTTGTTCAATAATTACGACCTAAAATCTTCATTTGTGTGGGGAAAGCTGATGACTCCCAAGTCATGACTCTGTGAATTGTGAGGTGGAATGGAATGTAGCCAATCAAGAAGCGAGCTAACTGAGGAACAAGGAAGTAAATAAAAAAAGCATGACTAGCCTTAAATATAAAGTTTGGTGGGCCTCAGAAATTTGGGATTTTTCTGTCAAAAATAGTCCCAAGAACACCATCATTCCCTCCTCTCGTAGGTCCTTTTCCATGTTGTGTCGTGTTTTCTGGTTGTTGCTATGTTTCTACTTCTTGGTTTTTGTTAGATCATGTTTGATCACACGAGACTGGCTGGCTTGTCTGTCTTGGAGGACTAGATTCTAGATCGGTGGTGGGACAGAATTGTTATGTGTGTGGTGCGCTGTGCTGATATTATCGAAGCACACCCCACACAGTACGATCAAAACTGTTCAATGCCTGATTTTTTATCTTCATGTGTGGGGTCTGGAACAGATAAAACGTCTCTTCAGATTTAGAAAATCCTCATGTGTGTACCCCGCTTCAGTTTGACTCTCTGAGCTTGTAGTGTCACATATATTGTACATTCCTCCAAGATAAATTAACAAATCAGCTCCATGCATTTAATCTAGTTTGTTTAAGAAGCAATGCAGCAGTATCATGTCAGTAGAATGAATGCTGTTTTGAGAAAAAGCCAACACAAAGAACGAAAAAAGCTGAAATTGCAAATACATGTTGTGATTTGCATTTTCCTATTAAGGAGTCAAATTGGTTGGAATGCACTGTGATTGCACAGTCAAACAAGTTAAAATGAAATTAGCATATTATTATTATTGTGCTGGACAACCATCTCATGTGATTGTCACTTCTGAAACCTGCTCATATTGTAAACAACGTTCATGTAATGGTACTGCTTGCAGTTTTGCACAAACAAAAGGATTTATATCTGAATACACTTCACATGCCTAAGAGTCTGTTTGCTTGACTGACAATCACAAATGTCAATGTTGCTGAAAACTCATGATCAGGCTTAATAATGCAGCGATTTGAATAATATAATTAAATCAGATGGCAATGTGAAATACCAACATCATACCCTCATACAAACTGGGAACACTGAACCAAATCACCAAGAACTACTCTGTGAAAAAATCTTGCTCTAATTCCAAAGCGTGCACAGAAACTGCTACACTCTACTGAACTGAAAATTGTAATTATATTTGACTCTACGTGAATGACTGAACAATGGGGTAAATGAGACTGAAAAGGGAGAATTAAATATAGCACTCAAAAAGCATCAAAGCTGTAGCTATGGATGAAAATGCTTACTTTTTTCTCCTCATATTTGTATTTTCCCCCTTATTTTTATTACAGTATGGCTTGCATTCCAAAATATTCATTGCATGCCTTATTTATATGCAGTTTTACTGAGTCTATTTTAACATTAGAGCTCTCCAACAATAGTGCAAGGTGCAAACTAACACAGGGAAATAGGGATGTAACGATATGAAAATTTCAAATCACGGTTACTGTGACCAAAATGATCACGGTTATCATTATTATCGCGGTATTATTGAAATTGTGCTCAAAATGTTCAAAAAGTACTAATACACACACTGAAATAATTTAACCACGTTGTATTTTAAAAAAAAACAAAAAAACGAATAAAATAATTGGCACAATGTACCTTCTGTTGGCAGAAACATTCAAATATTAACCCTTAGTGGTCTGAGCCTATTTTGCCTGTTTTTCAGTACGTTTGATTTTGCCTTTATATACTATATAAACAAATGTTTACTATACCCATGTTTGGGATCTTTTTTTTCAGCACAACTGCATTTATATCATTTGCCTCTTATTTTTTTTCACTTTAACCTACTATATCAACATAAAAGGCCAAAAAACACACCAAAAAAAAAAAAAAGAAAAAAGAAAAAAAATGTATATTTATATTTTTGCATAAATAACACAAAGATGTTTAACGAACCTTTTCAAAGACTTTAACAGTGAATATTGGTTCCAAATATTAGGTATATAAAATCAAAACTGTAATAAGTTAAAATTATACTCAAATATTTCACATAAATGCAGATCTTTTCATAGGGTTTTTTTCCCCTAAAAGTGCGGTAATCAAACATGGTTATCATGATAATTAGAATTTAAATGGTAATACTAACCGTCTGCAATTTTACTGTGCTTTATTGTTATACCGGTAATCGTTACATCCCTACAGGGAAGGTAAAATTAAGGACATCTATTCCATATAGACCTGAATTTTTTTTTTTTTTAAAGATACGTGTCTGACCTAATGGAAAACATTCCTGTGTGTCAAGGAAAGGCGATCACCTCTAAAAATAATTTACCCATGTTACTGTGCTGTAAAGTGGGGAAAAGTTCAATGCCACCCAAGCTGTGATGACACGTGACTCAAGTGACGGGGTTACCCAAGGGGTTCAGATTCAGCCCCTCTGTTTGGGTTACTTATTGCACCACCTTCATTCACTTTGTTGTTAAACCTGGTAAAAGATATTACAACTATAATGTGCATATAAATGAGTTAAAGTGGAAAAAAAGTTTAATTCTCAGACAAAAGTGACGGTTGCCCAAACGCGAATGACACATTTTTGACTCATATGAGCACCCGTAGAAAATATAAACAAATGCATTTACCCTGACGTGCGGGTTCTCGCTAGCTTTGGATGAAATTATTTCAAGCACATCGGTTCGGAGATCCACCAGAAACTTCACTCCACCCTCGACTCTGCTTATGTGACTCAGTAACTGTTTGTACCGAGGGGTTAAGCAATACCGAAGTCTGTCTTCAACTTGTAAAATGGTCGCTAAGTCTCGTAACTGAGCGTCCAGAAGCTTCCCTGCTAGCTCTGACACACTCTTATGATCCACGCCGAAGTCCTGGGACAGCTTCGTCAGTAAACTCAGTCTGTCTTCTTTATCCAGACTCCTGTAGAAGTGCATAAACTCCAAACTGTTCGATTCAGGAGGAGGGGGGGCTTTATCTCTCGTTTCGTATGTGGGTAAAGGTGCAACAACCCTCGCCAGGATCTCCTCCATCCCCTTGACACCGCTCCGAACCGGGGCAGAGTACCAGCGCCGGGCCTCCAGTGACGCTGTCAGGACAGCCCGGTGTCTCCAGCACCTTACACTGCTTCGAAAAGCCAAGATACCGAGCTGGGATATCATCGCCGAGGAGGAACACAGCTGTCGTTTCACTAGTGAATACACAGAAGGGAATAACTTCCGGGTGTCTTAAAGAGACAGTGCACTCAACCTGACAAATACAGCGCCATCAGAGAAACTAATATTTTTTACAGGATGTAACTAACCCTAATAACAATGTAATATCTACATTTTAAACTCTGTAGATATAAAGGTTATAATAGTTTTGGATTTTTCATTATAGTTTAGTTTTATTTAGTTTTGACCTTTTTTCCCTCTAATTCTGTTAATTTTAATTCGTTTTTAGAGCAGGTTTGCTAGTTTTTATTTTTATTTTTTTTTTCCTAATGCTTAGTTTTATGTTTATGTTTATGTTTATGTTTATGTTTATGTTTATGCATTTGGCAGATGCTTTTCTCCTAAGCGACTTACAGGGGAAAACCAATCAAATCACTCAATCAATCAAATTTTATTTATATAGCGCCAAATCACAACAAAAAAGTTATCTCATGACACTTTATATATAGAGTTGGTCAAAACCAGACTCTAAGCCAATTTACAGAAACCCAACAGAATCCTCCAGGAGCAAACACTTGTGACTGGTGACAGTGGAAGGAGAAACTTCCCTTTAACAGCAGAAACCTGGAGCAGACCCAGACTCCTGGAGGATGGCCGTCTGCCTAGACCAGTTGGGGTTAAAGAGAGAGGGTAAAGGAAGAGAAAAAGAGAGAGTGATAGAGATAGAGACTGGGGGAGAGGGGGAGTAGGGGGAGACACATGGAGGCAGTTGAGGATAAGTGAGTGATGATGATGAAGGCAGGAGAGAGGCAGGACCACTGCAGCAGGTCCAGAGATAATCCTGGGAAAATCTTTGATAATCCTGGGAAAAACCTTATTAATATATTTAAAATGGAATGCCTGACAGTGCTAGGACAGGAGGTGCTCTCGGAAGAGCTGGGCCTTCAGGAGCTTCTTGAAGATAGGCAGGGACGCCTCTGTTCTCATAGTACTCGGTAGAATGTTCCACCAACGTGGAACGACCCATGAAAAGAGCCTGGATTGTCTTGTACAAGGTCTGGGGACCACCAGACAACGTTCCCCAGACAAGAGGGGTGGTCGTGGGGCAACATAAGCTTTTATCAGTGCACCTAAGTAGGTAGGAGCAGACCCATTGAGAATTTAGTTTAGTTTTAGTTTTTTTAAATATCTTGTCTCTTCTTCGCCGTCGTTTTCAAATAAATCCCAGACAGGACTCTTGCTGCTTTCCTCCCAACTTCAGTCTCCATGTTTCCAGGTAGAGTGGGGACCAGAAGACGACTGGAAACCACAAGTGACAACAAGTGACAGACTGTCAAGTGTCGTATGATGACAACAGATAAAATTGCTTGAGTGAAATAAATTGATTTCATATCAATCTGACCTTGATAAAAACGAAAAGGAAGGGAATTTTATCCATAATTTTTAGACGTTTTAGTTAGTTTTGTTAGCACACATTACAGTTTCAGTTAGTTTGCATTTTGTGGAAAAGGAAAAGTCCCTTAGCACCACTATAGTGGGACTGTCAATCCAAATAATACCTTAGTATGTCTCAATAATAAATAGTATCTAAAAAATTATGGTATGTTTTATAAGTAACACTTTTGGGATAATACCTCTGTCATTATATCCTCCTGAGACCCAGCAATTAATGTTTGTCCTCTGTAGGGAACAAAAGTTTCAGTTTTACTTTCAAAAAATGCTAAAAAACAAACAAACAAAAAACTAGAAAAGCACTCGGAGAGTGCAGACCTCCACCAAGGCCGATCAGTGCCCCCCCGATCACCACCAAAATTTAATCATTTGTTCCTTGTGCCAGTATCAACATTTCTTGAAATTTTCATCCAAATCCGTCCATAACTTTTTGAGTTATCTTGCACACGGACAGACAGAATGACAAACCAACGCCGGCAAAAATATAACCTTGGCGGAGGTAATAAATGCTGTCCATTGCGAAGGGCATTCCATTAAAAAATAACTAGATAAATAAAAATTGTGTAAAAAATTTATCTGGAAAAACTTGCATTATGCAGTTTCCAGTCAAGACAATTGTTTAATGTAAAAAAGCCAAAACTTTCACACTTTCCTGGGTCTCAGGAGGATATGTCATTTGACAGACAGTTTTACTATTTTGAAATATTAAGTCATTTTTATTTAGAGGGTCTTTTTTCATCACATTGGCAAAAATGAAGGAAACATTATGAGATAAGTTAAGGTTAAGTCATCACATGAGCAGTTATATATACATAGTAAAATACAAATCACACACACAGTACACAACATAAAAAATATAGGCTATTAATATACATGTTGCAGTTGTGTTGATATCAATACTGGCATCATATTGTATGAGAACAATAATAAAATGAATGCAAACTATAATGGCCATAATGTGAATGGTTTCAACTTATTTCTGTTGCTGAAAATAAGGAATGTTCACTTTCCATAGTATCTGTCTATGTGATTATAATGTTCTTATTGCTGTAAATTGTTTTCAGTTGAAGCTGAACCATTAACTTGTTGATCTGATCTGTTTAAAAAAAAAAAAAAAAGTTGTCAGATGTTTGTAGGCAGCCTACAGATGCCTGACAGTCTTTTCTTTTAGGAACATTTATTAACAACCTTATCTTTTTCTTTTTTTCTATTATTAAAATATAGGCCAGGTCTATAGTAATCCTGGCTTATATTTTAGTAATTGTCACTATATGAATTGTGTTTTGTGCATGAGGGAGTGGGGGGATCAATCTGTGCAGGGTTTTCCCCCATAGTTATAAGGGGTTAGGTATTTTGGGCACCACCTAACAAAATAAATATAAACTCAATTAAATATAAAAAATTCAAATTGAAATCAAATGGTCACTCTATTCCACATTTTTATACACAGATATGGTAAAGATAATTGTCAAATATGATGATATATTATAACGTACATTTTGTATAACAACACTATCTTTAAGGAAAATCTCCAAACTATGCACCTAAGTCCACCACAAACTGCTGAAACTCAGACAGCCCATAGAAAAACCTGCATTGTTATATTTGGCTTCTCGACCGCTCCCAGACGCCGACAGCTTGTCATTAATGTAGTGTTTTGGTTTTATAATGAGACCACATGTTACTATTAACAATCTCAGCCTCTGAATCATCAATTTTTATAGCAGCTGTCACAATGTAACATAAATTATCACTGTCTAAAAAACTGAGTCATAGCAAACCAATAATTTCAGTGCAATTTGTTATTTCACACCTGCTGAAGTTGGTGAGTAGACTTTGTGGTAGTCTTTTCAGAATAAAAAAATACAGTATCTTATTTGGAAATACAATTCCAGCAAATAAACCTCAAAGTGTTTTTACAGACACATGGGAATGCAAAAGAGCTGATGAAAAAAAAAAAAAACATTATTGTATGACCTGAAGAGATTAAACAGCATCTGACTCATGGCTGACTCATGCTGTGATGGTGATGGAGAAAACTAATACAGACACACCATCTAAATAATAAAAAGAAGGGCCTAAATGTAACGTGTGTTGTGAATTCAAACAGGAGAATTATGATCATTCTTAATTACATATTACATAATTTTTCTTGAGGTGCATCATAAACAAGTTAGTGAGGCCAGAATCTGGTGACAAATTAGTCTTCAGAACACTTCATCTTTATATGATCTCTAACATTTCTCCTGACACATACATGCCCATTTTGAAACTGAAATTTATTTTGAACATGTAAACATTTTTTTTAGTTTAAGTTTTTGTTTGTTGTTAGTTGTTGTTGGTTTTTGTTTGTTTGTTTTGTGTTTCTTTTTTTTTTTTTTTTTTTGGAAAACTGGAAAATTGGACATATGCTTGTACCTGTGCTGAGAGGATGTGTGTACTGAAAATGTGTCCTAATAAAAAGATTATTTAAAAAAAGACCAAAATGAAGACTTACATGGTGCAGTCATTACCTCAGCCAGGAGGTATTGTGATCACTTTGCTTTGTGTGCGTGCGTGTGTGTTTGTTTGTTTATTTGTTTGTTAGCAAGATAACTAAAAAAGTTATGGACAGATTTTGATGGGGGGGGGGCGTCAAATCTGTCTTGGTGGAGGTCTGCGCTCTCTGAGTGCTTTTCTTGTTTTGTTTATGTATTTGAAAAGCAGTGGGAGGAAGTTGAGAACTTGTTTATTCCCACCCCTTTTTTGTAAGTTAATCATTAGTATTTACCCAAGTTCCTTTTTGGTTTAAACCTACATTCTACTTACACTAATTTTACTCAGTTTCCTTCGATATGTTTTTTTAGTTACTTTAGTTACTGCTGCTCCAAATAATATAGTTTTACTGATATTAATTTCTGTAATGTAATTTAAAAAAAAAAAAAAGATTTTTACAGAAAGACAAAAAACTTAACCAGAAATTGAGTATTTAATCATGTAGTCAAAAAGTCATATAAAAAATTACTTTAGGAAGGTGACGATATCTTTTTTTTTAACAACTTTATTAACAACATTTGAGTACACAGTACAAAATTTTAAACAAACATCAAGATGTCAAAAGAGAAAAAGCATTTGAACATATAAGTTTAAGAAAATAATGCATAGATTTAAAAATACAAAGCATAAAATACAAATAATAACAAAAAGAAAGTAAATAAATAATAAATCTGTCAAATATAAATAAATAAATAAATGCAACAGAGTTAAGTCAGTATTGAAAAATTGTTTATAAACAGCCAATGTGTAAGTGCTTTTTTTTTTATTTATTTATTTTTTTTATAAATGAATTCTAAAGATTTAATATCATTTTTAAATTCTAACAGGAAGATTTTAAAATTTGGGTGTGTTTTAGTATAAGGTGACGATATCTTTTTTTTTTTTTTTTTTTTTTTAACTTTATGACGTCTACCGTTTTGACACAACATCCTGTCAACAAATTACAGGGTGACAAAAAACGGCGCTACACCGTCAACTCTCAGCCAATCAGAAGTCAGGATGGATTACACAAACTTCACGCTACGTTAGTGTTGACTGTGTGAGGGATTACTCGCTTCACAAACGGAGTCCAGCCGCTGGAACAGTTTATATTTTTAATGAAAAATAACCCTGCCGACATAAAAAAAAACCGTGGTGAGCAACTTATAATGAAAATCTTTCCAGCAGTTAGCTAGTCGTGTGATTAGTTAATGCACTATTTGTATCGGCTACAGTTTGCTAACTAGCTTAGTTAGCTAGCTAGCTATATCGTGGGACGCCAACGTTTTCTGTTTTAAATACTAGTTTTCGTGTCGTATATCCTGCGTTTCTTCGGTGATCTTGCAAAGTCCGTGACATGGGAAGAGAGAAAGACGCCAAAGTAGAGGAGAAAACGAAGCACAAAGCATCGAAACTGAAAAAGCTGAGCGGTCATGAAAGCGCCGGCGCCGGAGGAGATGCTACAAAGAGCAGGTGAGAGGGTGAACACATGCTAATGGTGTAGAATGATTTACCAACAGACACTAGTGATGTGAGGGTCGGCGTTTTTTTTCAACCCGCGATCCCGCTTTTATGGAATTGTTTGACCCGCCTCAAACCACTGCAGCTATTTTTACAACCCGATCTGCAAACAGTTTAATTTTCTGTGGTCTAACTAGCTCTGATTCTCCTTAGCATGGTCAAGGCAGCCCCTAGTGCAGTGTTTTTCAACCATGGGGTCAGGACCCCACATGGAGTCGCCTGAAATGTCTGGTAATTGATAGAAAAAAACAACTTACTAATAAAAATATATGTTGAGTAGAGAGAGAGACAATCCCAATCCATAATAGACAAAAAGTGAAGCTAAAACTGAAGCACTGTGGTTCTGTTTATCTTTCAAATGTTCATTGTGGTCTGTTTCAGATGCTGCAGCTCTTTCATAATTCATAGTTTGAGTTCTTGTTTGTTCAGTATTAATTGTCAGCCTTGTAAATCCAAGCTGGACTGACTGTACATATCCTGACCAAGGAAAATCAAATTCTCACTTTCTGCAGTAATCTACACCTGGCTTTTCTGCCACCGTCCATAATAATATACATTATATAGATGAAATATCCTCTAAAATTAACCTGAATTTGTAACATCGTACAGCAAACTGTTACATAATCAAAAACAAATGAATTCTAGGCCAAAAAAAAAAAAAAGTCTCTGTTTTGAATGTCTGGGGTTGCCAGAAATTGGTGATGCCAAAATGGGGTCACAAGACAAAAAAGGTTGGAAACCGCTGCCCTAGTGTTTTTAATGTGTGCTATTTATCTGATAATTACAGTAAAAGAAGTTGGCTAAAATGGTTTCAAGGCAATTTTAACATGAAATAAAATCTTTTTCCTCCATAAGTATTTCACGAATCTAATATTTTTGGTATTAGCCTAGTACTTCGTATACTCTTAGCACAAACACAATAAACTACTTTTGCTGTGTACTTTTGGAGTAATCATACTCCAAAATCCCTCCCAGGCTACAAAATGGGAAATAGACTGTCTATATGTGGTATTAGTACTTCACATATTATTAGCACAAACACTATGAACTACTTTTACTGTGTGCTTTTGGAGTAATCATACTCCAAATTCCCTTCTAATCTACAAAACTGTGCTTTTTTAAAAATCTGAAATAGCCTAGAGTTAAAGACAAAATTCAGTGATGAATAAAATTAATTTTTCCAAATAAGTACCTCACGAATCTAGTATATTTGGTATTAGTACTTCATATACTATTAGCACAAACAATATAAACTACTTTTACTGTGTACATTTGGAGTAATCATACTCCAAAATCCCTTCCAGACTACAAGTGTTTTCATCTGAAAAAATTTAAGACTAAATTCAGTAATTAAAATTAATTTACCAATAAGTACCTCAAGAATCCTGTATATTTGGTAGTAGTACTTCACATATTATAAGCACAAACACTATGAACTACTTTTACTGCGTACTTGTGGAGTAATCACCTTATTATTGTAACAGAATGAACAAAATGAACAACGTACACCCCCCAAGGATGCAAGACACTGAGTGCTACGAGACCTATCAACAGAGCTGCCTGTATGAGTTCCTGTGATAAACTAGTGTGTATGAACACAGACCTCAACCTCTAGCATTGCTTTTCATCTGGTATAAAAATGAAGAGAAATTAATTTTGATTAAAAAGCAATACTCTAAATGGTGATTAATCAGATGAGACTGGAAGCCATATGGCGAGCATTATCTTTGTGGCGCTTAAGGACAGGCACTGAAAGTCTTGCTGAGAGAAAGCTTTGCTGGCTGAGCCGCCGGTGGCACCGAGTGCATTCATTTCACCGAGTACAGTTGGTACTCCATCTTCATATGAATAAATTAATTTACCTTGATATCTGATGCGTTTATTACCATGCATATGTGAGCAGACAAATGAATGCGGAGTGATCTGTCAGTGGCTTGTGTAATTGATGAGAGCACAGAGATGAATAGACACCTGTAAGCACTACTGGCAGTGGAGCAGGCAGCTTTCTGTGACAGCTAGCCTCATGTTATTTCATGGCAGACTGACTGAATTACCGATTAAGGATCAACTTATCCTCCTCCGCTACAAGACTCCTGGAACAAAGTTTCCTGTGCAAGAAAGTGCATAAACCTCTAACTGCTGTACTAGACCCAAATTTGAATATTGGAAGAAAAAAAAAAAAAAACTCACCAAGTTGACAAAGTAATTGTCGCTTACTTTGATGCTACATCAAACTCTGAAGGGTGGAAAGGTCAAACTGAAAAGAAACATGTTCAGAACCAGCCTCCTGGTATGTCGGGTGTCTGACTGGTGACATTTTAGGGATTGTCTGAGTAGCATGATATGAACCAAGCAACAATATGGATCTAACATCACTGTAATACTGTTTAACCTCTCACTCGATGAAACTGCTGCTCATCACCCCTCCTGAGGGCCCTCCAAGTCAAATCACACTACAAACCAAGCACCAGTTTCTATTTGTAGTTGCCCTATTTTCCTCATCTGGTTTGTAATTTTTTTAAAATTAATTTGTCTATGTATTATAATGTGGCTCACTGGACTAGGGCTGCATGATATTGGATTTTTTAACCCTGCAATGTATATTGCGATATGAAAAAATACTCAGGAGGGTATAATAGCTGTGTGGCTCTGATGTAAATGGTCAAACAAATTAGTTGTTTCCTCACGGCAACGGGTGTAAGGCACTGTCGGCACAGAACACGTGTTTTAATATAATCCTTCTTGTAGCTGAAATAATTCCAGATAACTGGCGTTGCTTTTCTTTTTGACACCAAGTCTTAATTTTGTGGGATTTTCTCTTGTTTGTTGCTTATTTTTCAATGTTGTTACCAGCTACTCACTCCATGTGCAGGGGTGTGGTCTGCTTTGGCAAACTGGTTAAGAACGATTGTGATTGGTGGATTGCTGTGCATCAGGTACCCAGGTTGAAATTAGATGAGAACACGTTGAGTTCATTTGCCTCCTATATTGCAGGACCTGCGATGTGACTATTGCACACACGTACATTGCGATGATGATGCTCAAACGATATATTGTGCAGCTCTATGCTGGAAATACTCTGCCACAATAAGGGTGAATATTTCCATTACAGTGGCAGTGGTGACAGGATTGTTATTCTCTTTCCTTCTGTGCATTATCATTTTGAAAGTCCCCCTCACAACGCAGAAAAACGGCAACCTCCGAGCTGCAGCTACACCTTAAAAATGGCAAGTTTTGACAAAGAGGTGTTTGTTACAGGGTTAGTCTTTTTAATACTACAAAGCACTCCCTCACGCACACGTTCCGACAAAACAACTTCTCTCCTAACACTGTGCGTGCCTTGCAAACATACAGGGTGTTGCTGGGCCCTCACCACTCACTCGCTCCTTACAATACATGTATGATAAGCCTACACAATGACATATTCCAAAAATACCATGAAACTGATGTGCAAGTATTGTTTTTTCATAATCTATATCCCTATTCATCCAGGAGATGTTTGTATGTAGGAAAAGTCAGTATAGCCTCAGAGGAACCCGCATTTTTAAAAAAGCTAAAGCAAAAACAAATTAAAAAAAAAAAAGTAGATATATTTCTGTTAGAGGGGTTAATCTTTGGAATGGCCTGGAAGATCGATTAAAACAGTCTAAAACAATTAAAAGTTTTAAAAAGATGTGCACATTAACTGTTGTTCAAAAATATAGAGTTCAGGATTGACTAAAGAAAAAGCTTGTTTCAAAGACTAGGATCATTGGTAGTTGAGGTGAGGAGATGATTTACCTGAATTAAGTTAAATATGTATTCTCTTCTGTTGTATATTTAGCAATGATTACATTGAAAATGTTTTTGTTTGTTTTCATTTGGAAACATTGTGTTAACTGTAAACAGGGTTAGGCAAAATAAGTCTGAACTTCAGCCTAAACCCTTTTGGTCACGTTGTATATGGAACAATGAATATGTCGAGGCCCAAAACGGAATCTGGCCCTATTCAGAATCGGGCCGGCCCAGAATGGAATTCTATTCTAGGCCGGCCTAGAATGGAATCCTGCAGCTATAATGTTATTTTTATACCATGTTTAATGCAAATGATCCATAATTCCATAATTTGTCATAATTTTACATTTTCAGTCTTACATACCTTGAGTAACTATTGTCAATTTCAGTCAATTTCACTGTACCATATATTGGTGGGGAGTACCACTAGGTTCTATTTGTAAATAAAGTGTATTATAGTTTACAATTAAAATGTTGTTTGTTTCATTTTTTTTCACATATTTGCAAATTCCATGTATTGATTTTTGTAATAATTTAGATCATTTGCATTAAACATGGTATAAAAATAACATTATAGCAGCAGGATTCCATTCTAGGCTGGCCTAGAATAGAATTCCATTCTGGGCCGGCCTGATTCTGAATCGGGCCAGATTCCGTTTTGGGCCTCGACAGATATATTGTTTTTGTTTGTTGTTTAAAGTAATTAACAACTGAATAAACTACTACTACTACTATAATTTTTAAAGGTGCGTCTTTGTCGACTATTGCATTCAAGGGTTTACAAAAATCATCCAGAGCCAAATCAACATCTGATATTTTGTCTGTTTGATGAATGTTGCCTTTCTTAATATGATTTGAAGGCTTCATCATCTACATGTATAAAGCTGCATCTAAAAATCATATGGCGACCCTTTTTTAAAAATCTTGGTCCTTATACAAGCTATTGGACAGTGATCACGAAAAACAAGGTCAAACGTCTCTGATTTTGTTGTTGTATGTGTTCGATTAGTTCAGATTAAATCAATCAATGAGGATCTTGATGGGTCTTTATAAATTTGTCCTGTTAGGATCAGCATTTATTTGCGAGGGATCAATATTTGCACAGACTTCTTTCAGTTAATCAGAGACGGGACTCAACCAATTTAAGTGAAAATCACCTAACACAATCACCTCCGAGTGTTTATATGGAGCTAGAAGATCAGCAAACCCGATCAATAAATGAGGAGGAAGCACTGGGAGGTGTAAACAATCCCATCACAATTTAAGAATTATTTTGTGAGACCTGCACTTTCAAAGCTGTAAATTCACAACTATTTGCTATTATGACTTCTTTGAGAACAGTGCGAGATAATGATGTCTTTGCGTAGATGGTTACCCCTCCACCCCTTGAGCTCCAAACAATTCCAAGGACGTTCTAATCAACCTTCCTCAGCATCTGTCGCAGTGCTTGTAATTCAGGTCTCAGACTAAACTTAAAAAGTCAGGATCTGTGTAGGCTATAGCACAAATATTGTAAGCCGATCCATTTTTTTCTCTGATATTTAAGTGAATAACACCCGAACCCCTTCCTGTTTTTAGAATCAGACTGGTTAAAAGATTAAATCACAAGAATCCCCCCTATGTCTGCTGCAGCCTTGTTGTGCATTGTATTGGAATTGTTGAAACTAGAGGAGGGAGATAAAACGCACAATCTGCAGTTTTCGTGTTCGCATGAAATGAAGTAGAATGAGGAAAGTGAATGAGGATCTGCAATAACGGGTCATGTCTGCTATGAGGCAGATTTATCCAGCTTTGGTCTGTAGGTCTGGCCGAGCAAGTAAAGGAGTGAGAAAGCAATGTGCAGTAATGCTAATCATTCCATATTCATATTCCAAAGTGTTTTTTTTTTTAACTATTGTGTTTTTACTATTGTTATTTTTAAGTTTTGTAAGTTTGTGGATACTGCTGGAACCTGTAAATTTTCCTCTGGAATAAATAAAGTATCTATCTATCTATCTGTCTGTCTGTCTGTCTGTCTGTCTGTCTGTCTGTCTGTCTGTCTGTCTGTCGCTATCTCTCTATCGCTATCTCTCTCTATCTCTCTGTCTCTATCGCTCTATCTCTCTCTATCGCTCTGTCTGTCTGTCTCTATCTCTCCTTCTCTATCTCTCCTCTATCTCTCTCTCTCTGTCTCTTTCTAGCTCTCTCTATCGCTCTGTCTCTCCCTCTCTATCGCTGTCTCTCTCTATCTCTCTCTCTCTATCTCTCCCTCTCTATCTCTTCTCTCTGTCTCTCTCTATCTCTCTCTATCGCTCTATCTCTCTCTCCCTCTCTATCTCTTCTTCTCTATCTCTCTCTTTCTAACTCTCTCTATCGCTCTCTCCCTCTCTCTCTATCATTCTATCTCTATCTCTGTCTCTCTCTCTATCTCTCTCTGTCTCTCTCTCTCTCTCTCTTTATCTCTCTCTTTCTCTCTCTCTCTTTGTCTCTCTCTCTGTGTCTCTATCGTTCTATCTCTCTCTATCTCTGTCTCTCTCTCTCTCTTATGTGATTCTGTAATCTACATATATATCTATAATCTATATACTTTTGTAAGGTGTTATGATTGAGAGCACCACAATAACTTTGACCTTAAAATCTCCAAGTTCAATGTCAGAGTAGACTCTACAAATCACTCTACAAATCTGTTTTTAAAAATTGATTTGGCAGCAACCATAATAGCTCAGACTGTAGGTCTAAGCAAGTACTTCAACATACCATTAAGGAATAATAACCAAATATTTAATAAAAACATGAATTTATCACCATTGACAAAGTAACGGAGTGAGGAAAAAATATACAGTAGTTATTCAAGGTTTGGAAAAATGCCAAAAAGTGCTGTTCCTCAAGGGAAGTGCAATTATGTAGTATACCACACTTTTCTTAATATATGAGAGTACATTATATCTAAAAATGAAACTGATGTCATTTTTATTTTAGTTATAAAAGACATTAATTCATGGTAACGGAATGAGAATCCAAAAAAAGTAACTGAGTGAGAGGTTTGTTCAGTGTGATGCACCGAAATAATAATAATCAAAGATTTTAGTAAGATACTGATAAAATCATCAGTCTTTGGCCACATATGTTTCATTACTATATTTGATACACATCTTTCTGCTATTTTTTTTTTTTTTTTTAGAATAAATAACATTAAAAATCATTAGAGTATTTGATTATTATGAATTCTAAGATTAGACAGGCATATATTTTGAACATACGTATTTATTTACACATTGCTGTTTACATTCTGAATTTATGCTGTGTACATTCATTTACAACCTTTACTGTATTCTCATATATTTTCTTATATATTCAGTTGCAATTCAGGTACAAATGAAATAAATACAGTTTTAGAAACTACAGATACATGTCTTCCATGCTGAGTAATCAAAAATATTGTTTTAGAGAAAAAAGAAATTGACCCTGACGTTCACTTTTGCTTGGCATGGCCTCTGGTGGTTTCAGGATGCCTATGGATCCTCAACATCTTAAATTTTTTTTTCCTAAATTAACGGCCTGTTTCATTTATTTCTTTCATCTGGGACTTGAAGGTTTTAAAAATTCCTCAGACAGAATAAATGATATTTCTCTCTATATTTTTGTAAAGAATTTGTCAAGCTTAATGGAGATGTGAATGAGCGGTGCCTCTAACAGTCTTTCATGGGTGGAAGGGCTTCAGGTTTATGCTTTAGCAGTTTGAATGTCAGTAACTGAAGCATTAGTCATAGAGAAATGGAAATGTAACATCAGTTGGATTGAACATAGTTACGAATGGTTCAAGGCAATAATGATGACGCCTGTTGTACTGCTATTTATATGAATGTAAAGTCTTAATTTTGATCAAAGACGCCTTGAAAAATGGTCTTTAAAAGTCAGAAATCTGGCTTCATCAAACTTGCAGATACTCTGTGGCTGGTATTCTAAGGAATTTAATACAGTAATTCAGCTACTAGGTGTTGAGATTGAAATACTGGGCTTTTTTTCTTAAATTCAGTGAAGCCCATTGAATCATTAGATGTAAGAAGTGAGGATTTGCATAGCACCATCACCAGCTACAGACTATAATAGACAACATTCAGTTGATCACAAAAGACAAACTGGATGTCGTCTATCTGTATGTTTTTAAGAGGCTTTCAGTACGGATGTCAACCTGTCAGCTCAAGCCAGATATTGAGATGTTTCGAAGAGGTCGCCCTTTAGAACCACTTGTCTAAATTTATTCCTAAAGTTTTGTCTTCTTTTTTAGTTCGATACTTGTCCTAAATGAACAGACACTTGCAGTTTATAACAATACTGAGAATGTTTTCAGTACTGAAACGCTAACCTGGCCTTCTTCTGTCCCATTCTGATGTCATAAAAAATAGTGCAAAATCAACCAAATCTCCTGAGAAGACTGAGAATGGAAAGGCTCACAAAAAGGTAAAGTATTCCTTCTCTTTCCTTGTCTTTATATTACACTGGGATTAATGTGGCTAAAATCTGAGCAGACGTCCCATTGAAGCTGACCTCAATTTAGAACATAGTTGAAATTCTGCGCCATCTTTACCGGGGGGAACGACAGTGATTGTCACACGAATCTGTCCACCCTCTGGCCCTGCCTTTTGTCTTCCCCACTGACCTCAGACCAGGCTGCCGCAGTAACAGTATGTGGAACAGCTTGTCAGTAACCTCTATTATTGGAGCTAGGATTCCTGCAACCCTGGGAGGTTACATTAACATGCATACTGATTAGGGGTGTAAGAAAATATCGGTTCTGCAATATATCGTGATATTTCATTTCTCAATACTGTATCGATATTTTTTAGGTATTTATTCAAGTGCAGATATTATGGAGGTTCATTTTAGTTTTTTAGCTTTTCTTTTTTGTTTATATTTTATTTACTATTATTTAACACTGTTTTATTAAATAATGTTAGTTCTTTTGTTGAGATCGCACAAAAATAATGTTATGATGGTAGTTATGAACTAATAGAATATGAACATTTGAGCAGGATCTTAAACTGTAATGTCTGTAAAAACGTAATTGAAGTTTTAACAGAGGAAATTTTTGTGATATAGCTTTATATCCTGTTCTGATCAGATAAAAATGTGTTTAGTATTTGTGCAGATTGCTGGTGTAATTCAGTTCTTCAAGGAAATAATCTTTTGAAAAAGAAACAAATCCAATAAAAAATTCCCTTTTTAACAGTATCGTGATATGTCGTGATATATCGTATTGTGGTCCTAGTACTGTGATTTTTATCGTATCACCAGATTCTGCCAATACATACCCCTAATACTAATTGGAGTAAGAATCTGGCAATACGATACAAATCACAATACTAGGATCACAATATGATATATTGAGATATATCACGATACTGTTAATGAGACGATATTTTTTTGTTTGTTTTGTTTCATTTTTGAAGAAGATTATTATGGAAAAATTGAATTACACCAGAAATATGCACAAGTCCTATACAAGTTATTATTTGATCAGATCAGGATCTAATATTATGTCACAAAATATTCATATGTAAAAACTTAAAGTGCAGGATTTTGATAAATAAAGTTTTAACATCCGGCTTTACCAGTATAAAAAACACACACAAAAAATGAATAAAATTATATTTTATAGACATTACAGTTTAAGATCGGGCTCAAATGTTCGTATTTTATTAGTTGTGAAAAAAATGCATGGTACAGTCCCTGAACCATCCCATATCATAACATTATTTTTGTTCAATCCCAAAAAAAAGGAACTAACATCTTCCTCTTTCAGACAGTAAAAAGAGCCTTAGGATGCTTGAAATAACCATTATTTAACAAAACAGTGTTAACTCAACTTCAACTTTCAACCGTATTTAGCCTTAGAAGGAACATTTAGTGTGCAGCAGGGGTCATAAACATACAGAGAAACAGCACCACCATATGCCAACACGGTTAATTACACAACACAGAACAACACACAATTGAGCCCCCCCCCCCCAAAAAAAAAACAAAAAAAAACCCAAAAAAAAGACAAAGGTCCAGTGGGGCACAAGTTAATTGCCATAATGGCCATGGGCATTAAAAGATAAATAAATAATCATATAATAAAAATGTGTAGATCAGTTTTAAAAAAACTACATACATGTAGGGCTGCTCAATTATAGAAAAAAAAAAAAAAAATCACGATTATTTTAGCAATAATTGAAATCACGATTATTAAAATGATTATTTGTTAACCTTAGAGTTTATTTTTTTCTTGCAAAACAATGTAAGATATACTCTTTAAATATAAATAAAGCTTTTAACCATTAAAACAAAGTATGTTCACTTTTGTACGAAACAAAAAAAATCTTTGAATGCAAATAAGTATACTGTAAATTCAAGTATGTTTCCTTTTGTAAATAAATAGTGCACTGGAATTAAACTGCTCTAGACTTGCCATAGAACTGGAGCAATAAAAAAAAAAAACTCACGTAAAGTGCAAATTATAAATTCAAGTATGTTCAGTGTAGTATGAAACATAGTAAATTCAGTGGCGTGCCGTGAGGTTTCAGTTAGGTTAATACGGGAGTTGCAGCGTAAAGAGATTCGGAGACTGAAGACTGCATTGCGGACGAAGTTGTAGACGGAGTTTTTTAATGTGTTTTAGTTTTTCATAAGATTATGATAAAGGTCGCGGTGGTTAAACTTTAGATGGTTAAAAAGGTTTGCTGTGTTACCGGTCGGTGCGGACACAACTACGAAACACTTTTTGCACGTAATGGGTTTTTGCTCTTCATCAAACCCAAAGTGATTCCATACAATTGATTTTGACTTGCCTTTTTTGTTTACCACGCACTTCTGCTGTGATTCTCCTGGCTATTTTTCCAGACCACTAGGTATAACTTTCCTCTTGGGGTGGACCTGCCGGCTAGCAGGCAGCTGTAGCTTAGAGGGGGGCGGGGCACAGCAGCTAATGGTAGCTTGTGTGCGCGTGAATTAAACAACTCAAAATTAATAATCGTTTTTTCTCGATTACATAATTTTTGTAATTGTTGCGTGTAATAATCAAAATCGTAATTGAATTTTGATTAATTGCACAGCCCTACATGCATGAACTACAATATCGCAATATTACATTTGTAGTATACAAACAACAAAGCAAAATATCCATGTGAATATATAAATAAAAGAGCTTGAAGGATTCCCAAAAAAGAAAACCAAAAAACAAAATGAACTTCTGCCATGTCTGCATTTGATTAAATTGCTAAAAATATCAATACAGTATCATGAAATGAAATATTGCGATATATTGCCAAGCCGATATTTTCTTACAACCCCCAAATAGAGCATTTTTAGTTAACCTGATTATCAGGAATGTTGCTCATCAAGCTGTAAAACTAAACTATATAACTGCCCTCTCTGATTTGCCATACCAAAATGGAAAAGCAGAAGAAAAACGGCAAAGAAATTAGTTGTATACAAATGGTGAAGGATGGTTTCTCTACCGTGTCAAACAGGCCAAATGTGTCAATGTTCTTGTACAGTAAGTCGTGTTGAAATTTGTATGTATTTTCTCCACAGACTAAAGCACCTAAGAAAGAGACTGTGGACTCAACTATCAGTGTCAGGTACGGCAGAGGTCTTAAAACCAGTAGAGTACATCTTATTAAAGGCTTTGATAATGAGCTGACACACTGACACGTGACATAGAGCAATTGTATGAAAATCTTATTTTTTCCCTCTTCCCTCCTGAGGTGCTGAGAAATTAATTCTTACGTTTTGATGTTCAAGGTCCCTGGACAGAAGCCATTCTCATTTTATACAATGTTAAGCTGTCTCACAGAAAATTAATTTTTACCCCACACTGAAGACAAATATCTGTGGCTTGTCAGGAAAATAATAAATGAGAAAACATGGTTTGAGTAGTTGGATGCTCAGCAGGGTGTTACTAGGATGGCAGGCTTTGGCCGAAGGCCTGCTGTGTCGAATCTGTCTCACAGCAGTATTTCTATAGAGTTGTTAATGGATTGTTTCCCAGACGTGGACTTAGCCCAACCCAATTCAGCGAGTGACATTTCAAAGGAGGTGTCTGTTAGAAAAACTATTTGCTAAATTCTGGCTTTTAATGTTACCCTCGAGGGGTTTTTTTCCCCTAGAAAGGCTCAGGTAGTAGCTGTGCTAGTTGAGAGGGTTTCGTGCAGGGAGGAAAGTTAAGAGTGCACAGCAGAGTTGTGGACGAAACATAAGGCTATTAGAATCACACACCGTAAATGTCAATGGACGCAGTGGACCCACCCTCTTTTTGTATAGCTTTTTATAGATTTTTACCCAGTGGGCAGTGTGTCAAAAACATGACCATTTCCACACATTCTCTGTGAGTCTCTACATCGAGCAGAGAACAGTTTGGCCATTGCACAAACGACTTGCCTTTAGAAAGTAAAAAAAAAAAAAAAAAAAAGGTTTTTCTGATATATTGTGAAAAATAACTTTTTTTACATGCAAATTCTACAAATACTGTGCTGGTAATTTTTGTAGAAATATGATTGTGACATGAATAATAATGATAATGTTTATGGAGCACTTTTCCAAACTCATACTACAAAGTGCTGCACATTGCGATGCCTGCAGGCACACAGTGGGTCGTCCGTATTTACATGTCACTTTAAAAGTCTCTCCATCCCCGACGGAAGCTGAGGTACAAAGAGTTCTGCAAAGGAAACCTGTTAGGAAAATAGCATAATTGAAAAGTACTTTGGAATTACAACGTTTGATGTCGTTTGCATCATGTCCTCATGAAAAATACATGCGAGTGTAAATAAGTATGTGTCAGTAAGTCTCTCCAATGGTTTTGTCATGACTTTTTTAAGGTCAGCCTTTTCAAATCTCATGTGCTTGAAGACCAAAGTGTAGGTCGCAAATCAGTTAGGAGGTTTGTATTTAGAGAGAAACTTGAATGAAAATGGCAGTGTGATGTTTCATCATAAATGTAGCAGTTCAAAAGATTAGTAATAATGGAATCATTCATCCAAGTAATCCCTGGTTGTCTTCACCTAATACATAGTTTTCTCTGTTGTACTTTGGTTTTAACACTAGAATGTTCTGTGCACAGTGCTTAGAGATTCCTCTGCTTTTTGGAGAGGAAACAAACCATAATAACTCCAATAGATACTGTATTTGTGTTACTGGAAATAAGTGTTTTTATACAAGTGGGGTGCACATCATTTACAAAATTGGAGGTTGCATAATGGCTGCCTCAGTGTGATTTTGCATTTCTATGAACTATTCTCTACATATTAGGATAATAGACAGGCGTCCACAACTTAGAGAAGCTTTACATGTCTCTGCAAAGGGATTAAGTTCCTTATAGTTTTGGCTCATAAATAAACAATGATTGCATTACATGACTTGGCTTGTTTGCTCAAGTCTGAATATGTCTGTATTCATCTTTATTTAATGTCGGAACTTTAACACGCGCAGCGTTCTTGGCAGAACAGATGCCGACTGATTAGAGAACATAAAAATAGGACCAAGGGTCCTGTTGTCCAACGACATATTTAAAGACATTAATTGACATTCATTTGACCTTTCAAGGTCAAAGGTCATGGCACCAAATGAAAGCCCATATCTGACTTCCTATCTATTGCCAGTAGTAATTATTATCAATATCTGCAGCTGTTTTCGTTATAGGACTTTGGAATTTTTCCCATAATAACCAGTGGGGATTTTTAAAAATGTGAAAAATTCATTAAAAAATTGAAAAACAGTATTTCCCATGCTTGAATAAACTTGGTAGATATTACCCCCAAAGATGTTCCACAACAAATATCAAGTCATTCTGACAGACGGTTTTAGCGAAGAAAATTCTTGAAAAAATGTTTACGGATGACGGACAATGGACGTTGTTGGACTAACAAAGGCTCATCGTCTTAATCGATACCATCATCGTGACTAATGTGGTGAGAAAAGTAGTGGAGTCGTACACTGTTTGCCAGGCAGTTTGTACTGTGGCTTGTGATGGCCTGATCCAGTTTGACCGTTACATTTCCTATTTTCCCATTTCCCTCATAAATAAATTGAATGTGAAGTGAAGGAGAACAGTGTTATTTATTAGCAGTAGTAAGTCTAATTTGTTGATTTCTTAATTCAGGCCATTTCCCTACCCACCAATTCTTCAGTCTGCAGGGAAATCTGTACTTGCAGTTGTACAATTATATATTTTTTTAATTTCCAATTGCTGTAATTATGCCATTATCATTACTGTTTCTGTAATGTTGCTTAATCAACGTAATTATGTGTGTGGTTTCTTGTGGTCACCGAGTCATCTCTGTGTGCTTAAGGATTATGTTTTCTATTAAGCAGGGGTGGGTAATTCTGTCCTAACTCTGTAGCCAGCGGCACTGAAGAAAAGAGAGAGGCGTTCAGCTTTTGTTTTCCCTTGTTTATAACTTGGTAAAAAAGGAACTGATTTTAGAACAACAGCTCAAGTTTTAAGAAAAGCAGAACACGAACAACATTAAAGAAAATCTAAAACAGTATAGCAAGGCAGCATGACTACATTGCTTTTTTTTTTTTTTTTTTACACTAGACCTTACCGCTATAACTGCCCTTTAGATGATGATTATTGTAATTTGCAGAAACTGTATTTCTTCAAATAGTGGGTCTTTATGTCCTCAACTGGCCAGAGGTACCAGGCCTTTATGTGAAGGAGGCTTGTATATAGATCAGCTATACATTCTGACCAGTGACAGGAGAATGGTAATAATATTGTTTCATTACAATGGCGCCTTTCACTGGGTTGAATATATAAGGCAGCAATAGAACACTTAGTCCTCGAAAATTGATGTGACGTACAGGAGCAATACACTTACCTGAAGTGACGATAAGATAAAATATGACTTTATTTATCTCACTGTGGGGAAATTTCACAGTTAAGAGCAGCACAATACAATAAGCAAGTGCAGAGAAAAAGACAAATAGAGAAAAAACCACAGAGTGAACAATGAAATAGAAGAGAAAAAAATAAGAAATTTTGTGTTTATATAAGGGTCAGGCCAAGGGGACACGCACATCTATAGGAAAATTGCTTATTCTGTATGCACTCATTTGTTAGCTTTTTACTATGATGTATAATAAATGCATGTATTAAATATATTTGACTTGTTTTCTAGACACATTGGTCCTTACATCATAATAGGATCAAGAATCCAATCCATTATTATTATTAACAGTGAAGTGAGCAGATGAGGTATTGGTAATATATTAGCCAATTTAATAGAAAAATTTCCAAAGTCACAGCTAATTATTAAGCCTCAACACCTAAAGATGTGTGAGTGACTGCATACTAACTGTGTCTCTGCTGACTGCCGTTGATAAAATCGCCTTGCGGGAGAATTTCACCCTGTGCTTTGTGTAGCTCACAATCAGCTGTCAATCAGACCAAGTAGTGGCGTCCTAAGGGCGTGTTTGTGATACCCCTGTTTCCGTAGCAACAGGATCTGGACTTAGATGAACTTGTACGCTCACAGTACCTTGTTGTTGTGTTCTGTGTCATGTTTTATCACAGGTGTAGGTCGGCTTATGTTACAGAATTAAGATGCTTAACTTGTTGTTGTCATGTTTTGGTTTTTTTTAGTTTTCAATATACACCCACTGATTACTTTATCAGCTACATCGATTTAACTGCAGGCTGATGCAAATGTTTAATAGACCTATCACATGAGTGCAATTAAATACATTTAGACATGTAGACATGGTCAAGATATCTTTTATTCTTCAGCTATCAGACTTTTAACACAGCAGCCATTTTAGTCATTTTATATGAGATGTTTTCTTCTTTTTTATGTTTGCAAAACCAATAGGGTCTTTTGGTCTGCATTAGTATTTGTTGATTATTTATTGTTGATTATTTAAATGCATTATTACCTCCGCCAAGGAGGTTATGTTTTTGCCAGGGTTGTTTGTTTTGTTTGTTTGTCTGTTTGTTTGTCTGTCCGTTAGTGTGCAACATAACTCAAAAGTTATAGACAGATTGGATGAAATTTTCAGGGTTGTTGGAAATGGGATAAGGAAGAAATGATTCAGTTTTGGTGGTGATCGGGGGGTGGGGGGGCCCACAGGGGGGGGCATCTGATTGTTAGTTGTGCAACATAACTCAAAAAGTTATGGACAGATTTGGATGAAATTTTCAGGGTTTGTTGGAAATGGATAAGGAAAGAAATGATTAAATTTTGGTGGTGATCGGGGGCGGGGGGCCCACGGGGGGCCCCCGGGGGGGGCCCACTGATCAGCCTTGGCGGAGGTCTGCGCTCTCCGAGTGCTTCTAGTTCGTAGTTGCTTTCAATGCTCTTGTATTTGTGCACTGATTTATTTATTTATGTTTATGTCACATTGCACTTTGGATGTGGACTGATGTCTGGGGTAAGCTGCAAATGAATTTCCTGTATGGGATAAATAAAGTTTTCTGAATCTGAAGATTATCTGCTGAAGGTCAAACCGAGCAATGTTAGGGATGGGTACTGAACTCTGTACTTTTACTGGTACCGACCAAATTGCCATCTGTACGACCGAGTATTGATTCACGCAGTCAAATGGTACCACATTTCGGTACTTGAACGCATCCTCGCATTGTGTGTGTTTGAGAGTGAAACAGGGTCTGCCTGACTCAACAACAGCATTGGACGGACAATATTACATTAGTAGCGGCTTGACGATAACATTAAGCGTGGTGGATATAAAGCGTTCGAAGGTGGGTTCCACTTTGCTAAACTTGATGCAGATTGTTCTCGCTGCAATATCTATAATGCTGAATGTAAAGGCAGCCACAACAACACCTCAAACCTGGGGAACACGTAGTCAAACATAATATTCACCTGAAGGCTGAAGGAATGGACAATATTCAAAAATCCCAAAGCAGCGCAGGCTTTGACTCCCACACCAGGCACCGTCATTGCACCTGCAGCAGCCAGCAGCTCCTCACCTACAGCCAGCATCGGGGCTGCAGCAGCGTTGTCAGCTCCTTCAGAACGAGTATTTCTCCACAGCTGGGGACACGTCAGTGTGGAGCGGGCTTTTCTCTGCTTCTGCCAGAAAAAGTAGATATGTTGGTGTTCCTGAAAAAGAACTGCTGAACATGTTGCAGTACAGTTCATGCTAGAGGGAGTGTTTTTGTTTTAGTTGGTAATACTTCAGTTTGATAAATGTTATATATGTTATATTTTATTTTTAAGTTATTTGCCCTCCTCCCACACACACTTTTCTCAAGTTTCTCAGTTGTTATTTCACTTGTGATGCTGAGAATTAATATTCAGAATCTAGAAGTTTTGCTATTTTTTTTATGTGGACAAAATGGCTTTAATTGCCACACATGCCACAAAAAGTACCAAAAACAGTGCTGTTGTATAACAGTACCGTTTCCTAGGACTGAGTATTGGTACTGTATTGCTTTAAATGTGAAAGGTACCCATCCCTGCCGAGCAGTAGAATGAGGAAGAAGAGTGGTTTAAGTGACCTTGAACATTGAGTGGTTGTTGGAACCAGACAGGCAAGTCTCACTATTTGAGAAACCTGTCTACTGGGACCATCTCTAGGAGAATGGTCTGAAAAGAGAAAACATCCTTTCAGTTCTCTGGGCACAAATGTCTTGTTGGTGCCAGGGGTCAAAGGAGAGACACCCGACTGGTTTGAGCAAACAGGAAGGGCAACAGTAACTCAAATAACAACAGGTTACAACCAGTGTATGCAGAAGGGCGTCTAGGAACACACTACATGTTGAATCTTGAAGCAGTGTGCTACAGCAACAGCATTTGTATACATTAAGCACTTTATCAGGTAAAACTGGTACTAGCAAGGTGTACCTAATAAAGTGGACAGTATGTGTAAGCCGTTTTTTTTTTTTTATTTGAAATTAAATGAAAGGAGCGCAAGAAAGGTGCCAATTTTAGTCATGCTCATATTGTATGTGGACATTTTATTTTTTCTGTAGTGGGCAGGTCAAACATGAGTCAGAGGACGAGGACTTTACTGTGAAAGATGGGGTGAAAAGGAAAGAATCAAAGATGAGCCCGCTGACGACGCTTCACTACCTAGTGTCACACCTGCGTAAGTCACTGTCAAGTCTTAAAGCTTGTAATTATCAATAAATGAAAGCGTTCTCGTATGATATTAGAACAAGACTGATGAAAAGCACGGGGGATGGTTTGGCAATTTTGTTCATTTTCTGTAATCTTTTCCCATTGTTTGTGTTCCTGGATGCGTGCAGTTCAAAGAAAACAAAAAAGCAACGCATGCTCGACGGAGGAAGCGATGGAGAAACCGAGAAAAAGAAGGCTCAAAAGAGAAAAGAAAAGGTAAACATCTGTCATCCGGCGGTAATTTGTCCTGCCGCTCTGTCTGCGTTATGCTGTAAATTCAGTTCACAGAGGGTGTGTTTGAATTCACATCCTAAAGTGTTTCTTTCTCGGCACAGACCGTTAAGAAAGAAGAAGGAGAGTACCCTGTCTCGAAAAAACCTAAGAGGACAAAGGAGGAGATTGAGGAGTCGAGACGGCTGAAGATCAAAAAGAAGGAGGAGGAGGAGCAAAACCGCTGGCGATGGTTGGAAAAATGGCTGCTCTTTTCATCTTGCATTGACGTGACCCCACCCCACCACCTCCATCTTATACACGCACTCATATGCAATCAAACACAAGCTGAATGGGATAACTGGTGAGGAGCAATTTCCTTTTCTCAAATGCATCCTGTCTTTCTTTCATCTTCTTGGGCTCTGGCAGGTGGGAAGAAGAGAAGTATGAAGGATGGTGTGAATGGAAATTCTTTGGAACACAATGGACCCTACTTCCCCCCTGAGTACCAGCCTCTACCTGACAATGTCCGCTTCTACTACGATGGTCAGTCGGACATGGGAATTAAGTGTGTAAGAAAGGGTGATTGAAAGGCCTGAAAGGGCTTTACTCAGGCTACTTTTAACAGACTGGACATTTTTCTGCCTTGACGTAATTTAAAATAATCTTGACACCTCACATGCACTGTTGAGGCCCTTCAGAGTTACAACAGAAGTGTTATGTGCTATGGGGTTCTGTCACTTTTGATGGTTTTATGGAGTTCTTAAATTCAGAGACAAGACAATTAGCAAGAAGAATCAGAACCAGCTTTATCGCCAAGTAGGTGAACACATATAAGGAATTTGGCTTCGGTTTTTACATTGCTCACGACATACAGTTTTGACATGAACCCAGACAACATGTGGACCTAGACACAATATAGACAGACAGTCCACTGGAGACAAAGACAGCAATGGGTGGAGATTTACAGTGGATTTACAATGTGATATGTACAGCGTGCAAATTAGAGTTTTATACAGTGAGTGGGTGTGTGGGTCCGGTCTATTTAAAATATATATGTATATGTATATATTATTTACAGTGGGTTTTACATTGTAGTATGTACATAAAGTGCAAATTGAAGTATGTATACAGTGAATGGATATGTACAGGAATACTGTCTGTAAAAAAAAAAAAAAAAAAAAAAAAAAAAAATATATATATATATATAAAAATTGTAGTGCAAATAGAGTGCAAATTGGACAGTTTTATACAGAGTGCAAAAATATAAGTTGGTGAATTGGGGTCAGGGGATATTGACAGTGGATGGTTCATGAAATGTTGATCAGAGTGACGGCCTGACAACTGAATAAGCCAGAAATGTAACAATTGAATGGCACTTAAAAAAAAGGTATATGCACATTAGAGATATGTGATTAAAAAGTACTTTTATATGCACTTTAAACCTTCCGGTATTGGGAGGGGGGTGTTTTAATGCACACTTTTTAGTTCATGTTATAAAAGCTCATATTATTTTTCACATTTTGTATTTGATTAGAATTCAAAAACTTGTTTATTTTTGCATGATTTTTCAAATTTTGACCCGGTCACGAAAATCAGCACATTATAAACTAGAAAAGCCACTTGGAGAGTGCAGATCTCCACCAAGGCAGATCAGCCCCCCCCCCATCACCACCAAAATGTAATCATTTGCTCCTTGTGTCAGTATCAACATTTTCTTCCTCAAATCCTTCCATAACTTTTTGAGTTATCTTGCTAACAGACAGACAAACAAGTCAAAACAGCAACTTTTGATAAGCTGAAAAATTTGCCAAGTTTTGATGTAGTTTTTCTTTTTTACCCTACGTAACCGAGATGTTTTTCGTAAAGATTTTGACGAAAACGGCTGAAATTGACAAATGTCTTTGCATGGCCTCAAAGCACTAGAAATACCCTTTCCATCCATGTATTGCACTTGTATGCCAGGTAAATGTAGGCTGACTCATTATCATCTGAACAGTTTTTTTTTACCCTACGTAACCACTTGACCATGCCCCTATGTAATAGTTTGCAGTACTGGAGTAGAGACCATGCCTGAGATAAAGTCTGTATTTCTGATCAGACAGGAGAAGCACACTGACTCGCACTTATGAATATTTGTGTAATATTCATTTCATTAGCAATGTAAGCCACTAACGAATATTTGGCAAATTAAGGCAAAGCTGCTATCGTGCGTGTGAATATAAGCGCACTGTTACTCAGGGAGCAATGGCACACAGATTGAACCCATATCCTGCTTGAGTTGGAGAGTTTGGGAATGACTGCTGTAACACATCCTGGACAGTTGGAAACTACACAGACTGTTGAGATCTGAGTCAGGGGAACAGGGGACTTAGCTCTGCATAATAAGGTTGCTAGCGGTGGACAGATCCATTGATGTCGGTAGGACATGTCCGACTTTGCCCGCACACAACGACACGTACACAATTACCTATCGGGACACCCAAGGTGTATTGGGTCAAACCTGATTGATGACTGTAATTGGTTTTGCTTTGTTTAGGCAGTCTAGCCAGCAACAGTGTCCTGTAGGGATTTGGTTTGATTTGTTAATTCTTGTGCATGTTTGAAGTTTACTTTCAGTGCTGGTGTTGAATGTAGATCTGTGTCCTTGTCTCTGAACCTGCCGCTGTAAATTCACGGCTTAACCCCACAGGAGCCGAGATGGGACTTGTAGGACGTTGGAGTTTGATCAGACTTTGCAGCTTGTAATCACCCGGGATGAGCATATTACATTCCGTCTGCAAAGCGGTTACAATCCCCAGTCAATAAAACAAAAGGCAGTAATGGCAGTCTCTTGTTTTGTGCAGGTAAAGAGGTAAAGCTGAGTCTGGCAGCTGAGGAGGTGGCGCTCTTCTTTGCCCAGATGTTGGACCATGACTACACCACCAAGAATGTGTTCCGTGAGAATTTCTTTAAAGATTGGAGGAAGGTAAATCACAACCATTGTTTCATTCAGGACCAGGATAAACTTTATTGTCCCATAAAGGATATTTGTTTAGGACAGCAGTTCTACACGTTGCTGCATTCAGATTGGGACACATACAATATCAAAACACATTCAGTCACAAAATTTTGGAGTCAGCATAATCACAATTATGTATTAGACCTAATCTGTATATTGCACCTTTCCTTCTAAGGTAAAAATAAATAGAATAAATTAGGGATGTAATGATTACCAGTATAATGATAAACCGCGGTAAAATTCCCGACGGTTAGTATTACCGTTTGAATTCTAATTATCATGATAACCGTGTTTGATTACCGCACTTTGAAACCTCACGGTACTGCACATTTCCTGGAGAAGCAGCAGCATTCCAGGCGTGCATGCCAGTTTGCAATGTCTATCTATGAATAAGAAACTAAAACAACTTCAAGTTGATACAGAAAATGGTCAAACAATGGCTATAAGGTGCCATCTTTAATGCACATTTGTATGTTTGATGTTTACATGTTAGTATTTGAATGTTTCTGCCAACAGAAAGCATATTGTGCTTATTATTTTGTTTTATGTTTTGTTTTTTGTTTTTTTTTCAAAATAAAACTTGGTTAAATTATTTTTTGAACATTTGGAGCACAATTTCAACAATACCGCGATAATAATGATAACCATGATCATTTTGGTCACAATAACCATGATACGAAATTTTCATATCGTTACATCTGTAGAATAAATATAATTAATTGACTCAACAAATTCATTTCAAAAGATGGGAGTAATTCCATTCCTTAAAGAGTAAAGGGACTAAAAGCATTAAAACACATAAATAGTAAGAACCTGGGTAGTTGAAAAGCCAGACCTTAGGTGAGGTTGAATTAAAGAAAGAGGGCTCAGGGCCCATTATTTGTAGCAGGCTTCTTATTTAACAGTGTTAAGGAGGTTGGAAGAGAAGAGAGCTTATAACTGTTGGTTTTGTACCTGTTTGCTCTATAGCGTCCCCTGAGGGTAATAACAGCTTTCACCTTTGTGCTTCTACAGTGTTGATGATTTGGATCTTTCTCCGTTAACTTTCTGCACAGTTGTTTTAAAATTAAGTTGTAAATGCGGTAGAATAATAAAGTAAAACCTTTAAGCATATATCAGCTTCCAAAACTTTCTCTTGATCTCATGATTCTGCTTTGTGTGTTAATGTCCGTGCATTGTAAACGGTTGAATATATGTGCGGTGAGCGTGTGTGACTCGTACATGCACGCTCATGTCTATCAGGGTGTCCTCTGTATAGAGAAAACACCGTGCCAAGCCCCAAGGCATATCATGCAGAATTAATTTTGCGCTGCTTAGTGCTCAATGCACTTGAAAATACGATTTGTGTGAAGGCATTGATATGCTAATCCATACAAGTAGCTCCCCTGCATATGAACAAATCCAATTAAACTGTTTTATTATAGCCGGAAAAAACTCTCCTCGCTCCACTGCCCTCAGTGCCCGCCCACCGTCTGGTGTCAGTCATGCTTACAGTCACTGACTGACTGTGTCCATATTGTTGGAGTCATGCATGTGTGTGTTGACCCTGCATAGCAAAATGGAAGTACTGCTGAAGATGAGGTTGTCTTTTTATTACCATGTTCATCCATCTCAGTACCTGTATTCTACGATGCCTATTTTAAAAATTTTTTTTGTTCATAAAACCACCAGTGTTACTATTTTTACTAGTAGTATGAGTGAGAATAATGAAGTATTAGGGCCCTGTTGAGTCTTCCCTCTTAGCCATGGATTATGTTATTGTGTTGCAGTCCTGAAAGCTAGTGTGACCTTTAAAAATAGTAACCAAACAGGGAAGGACTTCTGCTTTGTGCCAATAGATCCTCACCAAACGTTTACCTCTGGTTCTTGCAGCTGTAGTTTTTACCCTGCTAGCAGGATGCCACATTAAAAGCCACTCATGTTGTTATGACATTTTAGCAACAGAAACTTCAGAGATAAACTATCAAGTTTTCACCAAGTTGCCCTGTATGCTTCCCTGTTAGTGACCTTTTTGATGGAGTGAGCCCTTTTGCAGTAACTTTAGAAAGTCGACAATTAAAGTTGAAGCTCAGCCGCTCTGCTGCCTTCAGAGGACTGCTTTGTCAGAAAATGGTCTTACTCTGGCCTCTTGTACCCACACAACTTTTTTTCTCTTTTTCTGTCTTCCCTGCCTCCACTGAAGATGAGTAATTAAAGGTCACTGATCTCTTTCAGTCAGGCTTAACTTATTTGCTTTTTATGATGCATCATTGTTATAATGCATTTTTTGAACGGATAAAAGTTCCGCGCATAATGGCTCTCAGTAAATTTAATAAAGCAAGGTTTCATAGGTCTCTTCCTGCTGTTCAACTTTCAGACCCATTAGGAGTGGAGGGATGTGCATATTCTCTGTTGACAGTGCTGGGACTGCCAGTTAAAGACGAATCATCTATTTCAAACTGGCAGTTGAAAACGATGATTAGCCTTTAATTCATTTTTAATTTCGTTGTCTGTAATCTGTCTGTCAGAATTTCCCAGAGGTATCTGTTACTTTTGCTTATTAATGAAATAAGCAAAGCAAAAATTGAATTGATTATCAAATGTCTTGCCGGGTAATTTTTCATTTATGTAATCCTTTCATAAAAGAGATATCTCACTATACCTCCTCACCTGTGAGAACAGTCCCTGACACCTTTTGTACCTGTTAAGGAAATGACCCATGAGGAGCGGTCGCTGATCAAGGATCTTGACAAGTGTGACTTCGGGGAGATCCATGCCATGCATAAAGCCAAGGTGGAGGCCAGGAAAAACATGAGCAAAGAGGAGAAACTGGTAAAGTTCAAATAATGAAAAAAAACCAAACAAAACCTGTTTGTTATACATTGCCTGGCCAAAAAAAAAAAAAAGTTGCACATGCAGTATTTCACTGCACCCCCTTTGGTTTGGATTACAGGAGACTTTCACTGTGACATCTTTTTTGCCACATAATGCTGATGTAAAGTCACAATAAGGTTCATGATAGGGCCGGACAATAAAATGATAACGTATATATCGCAAAACAACTTTTTCTCGATAGAAATGAGACATGCTTGATACAATTTTGATTGCAATCAATCAAAACCAAAGGTGCTTCAGTGAAACATTGAATGTGTGACTTTTTGTTTTTTTGGGCCAGGCAGTGTGTCTTGCCCAGAGTCAGGACTAAACACGGTGAAGCTGCGTTTCAGTTCAATGCAGCTAAACTCTGGAACGGTCTTCCTGATGATGTGAGACAGGCCTCTACTCTGACAATGTTTAAGTCCAGGCTGAAAACAGCTCTGTTCAACTGTCCATAGACAACTGAAAGGGTTCCATCTGCACTCTTGTCTTTTACTTTATTTTAATTTGTTAGTATTTATGTTTTATTGATGATGTTTTAATTGTAATTGTGTGTTTTTAACCTGTCTCTTCCATTTTTGTAAAGCACTGTGAATTACCCTGTGTATGAATTGTGCTATACAAATAATTTGCCTTGCCTTAAGTCATAGGTTTTTTTTTTTGTTTAATTCCT